>NW_028270189.1:29752989-29915489 GCF_037043375.1 Chiloscyllium plagiosum | reverse complement strand
ACAGACACACACTCATACACACACACAGACACACGAACACGCACACACACACGATAAATAAAATCTCTGCAATTTCAAATTGAAAGAACCTTGTCCAGATATTAGTGTAACTCGTGACAAAAGGTAAAAAGAGACATTGTCCAAAGTGTGATTCTGCTTCTGAAGATATTCTACACACACAAGCTGCTAGCAATGGGATTTCATCCTGGAACAGTTGGATTAGGCTGAATTCCCTTTGCGTTATGCAGTGAGGAGGTTCCTATGAATTCGGGTCAGGGATCACCTAAAGGTTAGCAAAGTGGCTCAGTGGTTAGCACTGCCACCTACCAGCACTTAGGGACTTGGGTTTGATTCCAGCCGCGGGTGACTCTGTGGACTCTACGCCTTGTCTGCGTGAGCTTCTAATGGGTGGTCCAGTTTCCTCCCATAATCCAAAGCTGGTGTAGTTCAGGTGGATTGGTCAAATTGTCCATAGTCTTCAGCGGTTTCTAATTTAGATGCACTAGTCAGGGGTAACTGTAAGGGAACGGGACTGGAAAGGTTACTCTTTGTAAGTTTGGTATTGACTTGTTGGGCCGAAGGGTCTGTTTCCACACTGCAGGGATTCTATAAAAACAAGAATGTTATTATGACAGTAGAGGTTTTGTTTTCGCTCGTGCACATTGCTGTGATGAGAAATAATGAAAGAGAGAGAGTGCAATAGGCCATTTCTTCTCGGGCAGATGACAATTCTTTCTCTCTGAGTTAAATCACACAATAATGTCATCCTCTCCCAAACTAGACCATGTGAGCTCTCCTTGTAAATTGTCCAAACTATGTCTCCATCACATTCCATGTTCCATGTAAGTATATCATTGTTGCTGTCATACACCGAGCCATACCCTTAGCAGAAAATGTTTCTGGACGATTTGAAGATATGTTTATATGTCCGTGCGTCATGAAAAAAAAAATGTGTAATGTATTCAGAATACCTGTGTTAAAATGGATGCATTTTTTCAACAAATACAGGAATTGCTGGAAAGGCTCGGCAGGTCTGTCACCATCCAGATGCCTTTTACATTATGTAGTTGTACCAGCCTCCACTACTTCCTCTAGCAGCTCATTCCATATGCTCACCACCTTCTGTGTGAAAAGGTGCCCTTTTCGCCTCATCAAAATCTTTCCTGTCTCACTTTCCACCAATGCCCTCTAGTTTTGGACGCCCCTAACATGGGTAAAACCCTGACTACTCACCTTATCCATGACCATTCTGATTTTATAAACCTCTGCTGCTGAGAAATGTGACTCCAATCAACACGAATGGCTGTGCTTTAAATCATCCTGGGCCTAAATTCTGAACCTCAATACTGACACCTCTTCCTTCTCCATCAAGTCACAATTCTAAATCCATTTTAATCGGTTTGGTCAGATGTATCCTGAGACACTTCTGTGGGCTTTACACCGAGACATTTGTGCCCGGATGTAGGGACACTAGCACCACTAGGCAATAACATAAAGCTGTAACAGTATTCTCCTGTGTGTTCTGACATGCTGTGACATATCTCTGCAGCAGACATGACTTGAATCCAGCCCTTCTAGTCCAGAGCTAGAAACACTACCACACAAGTTCAGGAATTGGAATCAAATCCAGAGTTCTGGTTCAGAGACAGGGACACTACCCACTACACTATCATAACTAGATTTTGGGTTATAATCTAAGTGCCAGCTTTCGGCTCGGTGTGGATGTACTATAAACAGGTTCACATTACTGAACTACGCTTTGTATTGTTAAACAAATGCAAGATATTTGTCGCAACTGTAGGATGTTGAGTGCACGTCCTGTGCTATCGAAATTAACTATGAACAATTTTTATCGCTATTATCTTTAGTCTAAAATATTAGGGAAAGAATCCTGCAGACACACTCTGCCCAATTAATGGTCGCAAATGGATATTTATTACTGAATACCAGAGACGAAGGAAGAGCTTAATTTCTGGTTCCAAAGCACCAATCAGTATTTTCCAACCCTAACGTGCAACTGCCCTCGTCCTAAAACCATGAAATGATACCAGGCCGGTGATTACTGCCCAGCCTCTCCTCCCCACTGACTGTATCTGCAATCTGTCCCTCCTTCCCCTAACCACACAAGTTAAACCAAGCTCAGGGTCTTTGTGAAAATCAAGGCCGGAGTGTGCAGGCTGCCTGGAAAGGGATGGGTATTTTAAAATTGAAGGTGGAGGGTGAAGTGGCAGTAATATCACACACTGGGCTGAGGAATGGCAGATGGAGTTTATTTTGGATTAATGTGAGGTATTAGATTTGGTAAATCAAACAACAGCAGGATCTATACAATTAAAAGTAGGGCATTTGGAAGTGTTGCATAACAGAGCCCGAGGCCGTTAGGTGAAATTCCTTAAAATGTGCATCTCATATAGATAATGTGGTTAAGAAGGTTTTTAACACACTTGTCTTCATAGGTCAGACCTTTGAGTATCGGAATTGGGACGTCATGTTGAAATAGTAAGGGATATTGGTGAGGCCCCTTCTGGAGTACTGTGTCCAGTCTGGTCATCCTGCCCGCTCATTCCATAGGCACACCACCTTCTGGGTGAAAAATCTGCCCCTTAGGTCACTTTTAACTGTTCCTCTCTCACCTTAAGCCTATATCTTCTAGTTTTGGTCTCCCCTAACCTTAGAAAATACCTTGGCTCTTCACTTTGATATTATTGATCTTGGTATTATTTAGCTAGAGAGGGTTCAGAAGAGATTAACCTGGATGATACTGGGAATGGAGGGAATGAGCTATAAGGAGAGGTTGGGTAGACTGGGACTATTTTCACTGGAGAGGATGAGATTAAGGGGTAACTTTACAGAGCTTTATAAAATAATGAGGGGTACAGATAAGCTGAAGGGCTGATGTCTATTCCCTAGAGTTGGTGATTCAAAACTGAGGGATATTTTAAGATGCAAGGAAAAAGGTTTACAAAAGTCATTAGGGGTAATTATTTTAGACATAATCTGGCTTGTGTGTGGAATGAACTTCCAGAGGAAGTGGTGAATGCAGGGACATTTAGATCAGTACATGGATAAGGCATTAGTTTGGATGGTACTGTGAGCAGCTGCCCTCTCCCTCCCCCTCTCTGAATAAATACCTGTTAGTTTTCACCCTCTGCCAATGGCTGTGCAGTGGCATGTTGAGGCCAGCAGAGGGTGGCATTGCATCACTTTAAGCACCACAGAGACTGCCAGACCGGCCCCACACAGAGACACACAGATACACACACGGGAATGGTTAGGGCACAACATTGAGCTCATCTGGTAATTTAAACTAAACATAAAGAAATGGTAAATTCACCTCTTAAATTGTGAAAATAGGAGTGACAGAGAACTCCCAAATTCCACTTTTTAAATAAAAACATTAATTTATATTTTCACTCTGAAAGTGAACATTTTACATCAACTATGCACAACTCTGGCACCCTCTTTCTCTTAACTGCTTATTACCCAACTCCAGCTCTGTAGCAATATACTGTTTCTGGGTCTGCCATCCCCTCACACCACAGGTGCTTATAAGCTCTCAGCTCAGAACAGCAGTCACCCTCTCTTAAAGGTACAGTATATGCTTTCAACTTCATCACATTATACCCTGGTGAATATAGATAAGTGGGACGTGTCCGGATTTCTCTTGCTTTGTGGTTTGTCAATATTTCATTTGCTCCGTCTAGTGTGTGTCAGGACTTTTCTTGCTCCCTTGACAGCAGGTCACTATTCGACTCTGTCCATGGGAATATATTAGTATTTCACTTGCTTACACTCGTGAGTGTGGGGCAGGATTTCAGTTGTTTCCTGTGGACTGTGACGCTATAACAATCTCAATGTTTGGACATGGCATCGAAGCTGGAAGAACTCTGAAGTTTATGGAGGACAGTGTGGAACTCTAACAGTACAATCACACATGGGTATAGTGTTCAGGTGTAAGGCAGATGGGGATCAGTGCAGAGCTGTGTGAGGTGATGCACTTTGGTAGGAAAGACAATGAAATATAGTTTAAAACAGGCTGTACCGCTATAAAGGGGCTCCAGGAGCAGAGAGTCCTGGTTGCATATGAGCACAGATTGTTGAAGATGTCAGGACAAGTGGGGAGAGCAGTAACTATCACAGATTAGATTCAGTATCTGAGCTGTTTTCAAGGGGAGGTGTAGAAGGGAGCCTCCGTGCTCCCTTCCTGGAGATGGGGGTGACGATGTGTTGTGAGCCCACCCTCCTGCCCACCGAGACTGTGGGGATTCCATTTGTACCAGCTCGATACAAAACGGAGATGGCATCAGGGCCACGGCTTCTAAGTTGTGCCGGGGGGAAACGGAACTGCCAGTGGTTTAAAGTGAGAATTGCCCTTAACTGAACTCGGTCGGTGGGACGTGGATATTTCAGAGTCCCCACACGAAGCGTCCTGAGGAGGTGGGGATGGGTAGTGAGGGAACGGACATCGGGCACTCCAACACCTGGCGTGGCCCTTTTTGTCCTATTCCAAACTGCTTCTCCTGGAATGGTAGAAAGAGGGAGAGAGAGAAAAAAATAGAGATGAAAAAGAGAGAGAGAAAGAGAGAGAGAGAGAAAGAGGGAGAGAGAAAAGGGAGAAAAAGAGAGAGAAAGAGAGAATAAGAGAGAGAAAGAGAGAGAAAAAAGAGAAAAAGTGAAAAAGAGAGAGAGAAAGAGAGAAAGAGAGCCTTGCTCGGAGGCTGGTGCGATAACTGATATACAGTGAGTGTGAGGGAGCAGAGAGAATACGGTGACAGAGCGGGGAAGGTTATTGATGCTTGTCCTGTATTGCTGGACATTTCTTCAGACTGCAGATACTGCACTGAGCTGGTTGGTGAACTCAGATCATGCTCGGTGTGACTCGTGGTGTGACCTGGCCCACCCCCCGGGAAGACAATGCCCCCCTCTGTACTAGCCCATCCAACAGGCCCTCCGTGCCTCTGTCGACAAACCATGGTGTAATTGCCTCTTATCTGCCATGCTCGGGGTAAACTGTGCAGGGCAGTTCCTAATAGAGAAAGCTCAAACATGTGCCCATTGGCTTGTAAAAGATGGCACCAGTGCCAGTGATCACAGAATATCCAGGGGCATCTGGGCGATCGTGTGTACCTCCAGCCATGATGGGTGGGAGAATTGGGCTGACATTGAATGAGAGGGACACCATGGGGTGGGTGGGTAGTTAATGAGGTGAATGCAATACGATAACACCAGGAAACTACCTCAGCATCGTGCAGACAGTTCCTCTGTCTCACTCTATGAAATTCAAAAAGATAATTATTGTGAGAATCGGCCCAATAAGTTATAGACTCTGTCGAACCTAATTCCAGTTACAAAGTTGCAGAACAAATGCTCATCTGACCTCACACCAATCTCCCTTTTTCCCATCGTTCCTGGGAATACAGGCTCATGTTACAGGATGCTATCGACGTGTCTACATTTCAGCATTCTGAAACCTGGGAACACATCCTTCCATGACACTGCCTATCAAGTCTCCCCATCACTGTCCATTTCCCAAACCCCTCCCATGTGGTGATATTTAAACTGATTCCCCTGCCATCTCTCTCTGGCATGTGATGTTTACACCTGTTAGAAACAAAATCAATATAATTTAGACGAGACCACCAAAACTGGAAATAAGACAATTTATTACGAACTTGCAAGTAAGGGCTTCAATTGCATAAGCAAATGAACAAATGAGAATTGAGGTTAGTGTCCAGTTATACCCTTTTTGGTGAGTGAGGTCATCTCTCCAGACTCCTAATTACCAATCTCTCTTACTATTTCGCCTCTACCCATCTATGCTCCACGCCCATTGACCCCTTCTTTCCAAGTTGGCAATTTTCCCCCTTGCACATGCTGTCATAAGGCTAAACTCTTATCTCGATGTTCCCCCTTGTAACTTCTTTCATTGTCCATAGAAACATTCCATTCTTGTACATACATCTTAACAATGTATCGTTTTGGTGTTTCGCTTATATGTTTCAGTAATCTTAGCTTTTTGCTGAAACAGTTGTTTTAAACATTATGGTAAAAGGAATCATTTCCTTTAATAAATCTACATTAAAGTTAGTACTTAATTATCCATAATTATGCACTGATAAGTGGAGATTCTCTTCCCTAAATACCTGCAGAATTAATAGTTCTCTTGCTGCACCCCTTTTCTGTATGATTTTTTCTATATTTGCAAAAACAACACTTTTCCCCATTGCTAAAATACCCACAGCACCCCTTTTTCATGGTACAATGGAGAGATGGAGCTGTAAATGGATGGAAGCTGCACATCCTTTCAATTCTAATATGGGCTGCAAGTTTCTCCACGCTGGGCAAGGATGTAACACAGTGTTACTGAGCAATGCACTGGGGTGGTGTACACAGCCCTACATGCTGGGAGGGTAACAGTTCCTGGTTTACAGATCAATGCACTGGGGTGGGATACACAGTCCAACATGCTGGGAGGGTAACAACTCCTGGTTTACAGATCAATGCACTGGGGTGGGGTGCACAGTCCTACATGCTAGGAGGGTAACTGCTCAGGTTTACAGATCAATGCACTGGGGTGGGGTACACAGTCCGACATGCTGGGAGGGTAACTGCTCCTGGTTTACAGATCAATGCACTGGGGTGGGTACACAATCCTACATGCGGAAAGTGTAACTGCTCCTGGTTTACAGTTCAATGCACTGGGGTGGTGTACACAATCCTACATGCTGGGAGGGTAACAGCTCCGGGTTTACAGATCAATGCACTGGGGTGATGTACACAGTCCGACATGCTGAGAGGGAAACTGCTCCTGGATTAAAGATTAATTCACGGGTGACCACTACACAGGTCGCTATGCTGGTCAGACTATCCGGTTGAGGTTTATAGATAATGCGATGATGTGGTCAGTGCAGCTCCTCATGCTGGATGGATATTTCTTTCAGATTCACACATTCGTGCCCTGGGCTGTGGTCTGCACAGCTCCCGGTGCTGGACAGCTATCTCGTCTGGGTTTATAGATCAATGCACTGCTGTGGTCTGCACAGCTCCCGGTGCTGGACAAATATCTAGTCTGGGTTTATTGATCAATACACTGCGGAATTCTGCACAGCTCCCGGTGCTGGACAGATATCTAGTCCGGGTTTATAGATAAATGCACTGCTTGGGTCAGCACCACTCCCGGTGCTGGATAGATATCTACTCCGTTTTTATAGATCAGTGCCCTACGGAATTCTGCACAGCTTTCGGTGCTGGACAGATGTCTAGTACAGGTTTATAGATCAATGCACTGCTGTGGTCTGCACAACTCCCCGCGCTGGTCATATATCTAGTCTGGGTTTATAGATCAGTGCCCAGCGGAATTCTGCACAGCTCCCGGTGCAGGACAGATATCTAGTCTGGGTTTATAGATAAATGCACTGCTGGGGCCTGCACCATTCCCGGTGCTGGACAGATATCTACCCCGCTTTTATTGATCAGTGCTCTGCGGAATTCTGCACAGCTTTCGGTGCTGGACAGATATCTAGTCCGGGTTTATAGATCAGTGCCCAGCGGAATTCTGCACAGCTCCCGATGCTGGACAGATATCTAGTCTGGGTTTATAGATCAATGCACTGCTGTGGGCTGCACAGCTCCCGGTGATGGACAGATATCTATTCTGGGTTTATAAATCAGTGTCCAGCGGAATTCTGCACAGCTCCCGGTGCTGGACAGATATCTAGTCTGGGTTTATAGATCAGTGCCCTGTTGAATTCTGCACAGCTCCCGGTGCTGGACAGATATCTAGTCCGGGTTTACATCTCAATGTACTGCGGAATTCTGCACAGCTCCCGGTGCTGTACAGATATCTAGTCTGGGTTTATAGATCAGTGCCCTGAGGAATTCTGCACAGCTCCCCGTGCTGGACAGATATCGAGTCCGGGTTTGTAGACCAGTGCCCTACCGAATTCTGCACAGCTCCCGGTGCTGGACAGATATCTAGTCCGAGTTTATAGATCAATGCCCTGCTGTGGTCGGTACAGCTCCCGGTGCTGGACAGATATCTAGTCCGGGTTTATAGATCAATGTATTCGGAATTCTGCACAGCTCCCGGTGCTGGACAGATATCTAGTCCGGGTTTATGGATCAATGCCCTGCTGTGGTCTGCACAGCTCCCGGTGCTGGACAGATATCTAGTCCGAGTTTATAGATCAATGCCCTGCTGTGGCCTGTACAGCTCCCGGTGCTGGACAGATATCTAGTCCGGGTTTATAGATCAATGCATTCGGAATTCTGCACAGCTCCCGGTGCTGGACAGATATCTAGTCCGGGTTTATAGATCAATGCCCTGCTGTGGTCTGCACAGCTCCCGGTGCTGGACAGATATCTAGTCCTGGTTTATAGATCAATGCCCTGCTGTGGCCTGTACAACTCACTGTGCTAGACAGATGTATGGTTTAGGATTATAGATCAATGCCCTGATCTGATCTGTACAATGTTCCACTCTTTACAGATTGCTGCGTTGTATTGACCAGTACAATGGATTAATCTGGACAGATTGCTGGTTTGTACTGAGCAGTGCACTGGCCTGGTCTGCACAGTGTTCCACGGAGAACAGATATCTCCACTGGATTGATGGTGTCTGGGCTGGTTCTGTGGGGTGAATTGAGAATGTGGTATATGTAACCATTTCGGCTGATCTGGCAATGCCTTCAGTTCCCATTCCTGTGAGTGGACCTTCGGTCTAGCACCTAATTAATGTTACAGTGTGCCCAGGCACAATACAGCATGTTAATGGGGTGGGCAGGGGGGAAAGGTGATGGACAACTTAAGGGGTTCCCAAGAACGTTCCGTCCCCGACATTCTATAACTGCCATTCCCCGGAACGTTCTGTCCCTGACATTCTATAACTGATATTCCCCGGAACGTTCTGTCCCTGACATTGTTTGTGAACGGGCGGACGTCAGTGAATTGAACAAACAATAAGAACCCGAGGGAAGAGATCCCGTTCCAGGGAGAATAAGACACTGTTCCGAAGGCTCCTCAGGCAGTTAAGGGGGTGAATACGTTTTCCCTGCATTTACATTTCTTCACGACACAGGATCGACCACAATTTAGACCAAAATACAGAAATTCCCAAACTCCGTTTGTCTTCATGAAACTGGGAGAGAATCCTTCAGGACAGCAACGTTTCCACCCTCCGTATTAGGAACTGGGAAGGAGTGACCTGTGTCTGCTCTCGAGTGATCGAGTGTGTGGGAATGTTCCAGAAATCATCCGTCCTTATGGATGTGTCTCTGTGTGTTTGGGGAGGGAGGGTTTCTTGTGGTTTATGTCATATTTTTGTCATTAATTCCGACCTTCCCATTTGTTGTTCCAGCTCCGATTATTTTAATAAATCCCTGACTACAGGGACACATTTGAAAACCTCACTGGGTCCCCAACCAAACAGGTCCCTTTGCCTCCAGGCTGATGGATAATGGGTTTGTTTTCCTTCCTCACAGTTAACGTCGTGACCATCTACGTCCTGCTTTATAAAGATTGTGGATTGTCTCCATGTGTCAGACGTTACCTGGGGGCCATGGCAGCGGCGGATCTCCTGGTCATTATCCTCGACCTGATACTGAGACACATTCCCATTGTTTTTCAGGAACAGTTTTATTTCCTGAGGGACTCCGTCCACGCGTGTAATATCCACGCCGTCCTGCTTTATGCAGCCACTGACTGCTCTGTCTGGTTCACCGTCACTTTCACCTTTGATCGGTTTGTGGCCATTTGTTGCCAGAAGCTGAAAAGTAAATATTGCAATGAGAAAACGGCGGCTGTGGTTCTGGGAGCAGTGACTGTGCTGAGCTGTTTAAAGAACATTTCCTGGTATTTTATGTTCACGACTCGGTATTGGCTGATGAACGCCCCCTGGTTTTGTTATGTAACAGACGCTGTTGCATTCTCCAGTGTCTGGGTCGCAATCGAGTCCCTCCACTACATTCTAACCCCGTGTGTCCCATTTCTCCTGATTCTGCTGCTCAATGTTCTCACCGTCAGACACATTTTAGTGACCAGCAGAGCCCGCAGGAGACTCCACGCTCACACCAATGGGGATGCTCAGTCTGACACTGAAATGAGAAACCGAAAAAAATCCATCATTTTACTGTTCGTGATCTCGGCCAATTTCATCCTATTATGGTCAATGTTAATGCTGTATTCTATATGGTACCGGATAACTGATATTGTGGTTTCCCCTCTGTATCTCGATACCTTTGTGCAGGAATTGGGCCTCATGCTGCAGCTCCTCAGTTGCTGCACAAACACCGCGATTTATGCTGTGACCCAGACTAAGTTCAGGCAGCAGCTGAAGAATGTGCTGAAATATCCCTTCAACCAAATCCATCCATCCATCAAATTCCCTCATTAATCAATCCATCCGGGATTTTCGCATTTCAGTTCAGTGTTTCAGCGATGGTGCAGCCTATCACGATGGCAACAGACTGAGGGTAGCGCTGGTTTGTCCATCCTTATCCCCCAGGGGGGTTACAGGGAAACATTTCAATATTTCTCACAACTCAGGGGCCAGTGAGAAAAGGCACCATTCCACTGACTATATCCATCACTTCCATTTGTAAACAATAAAAATGTTGATTAAAGCGTGCTGAGCAGCAGAGTGACCGATGTTGTTGTGTATCTTTGTGTTGGAGAAGCTGAGCTGGAGAGAGATCGACTCAGCTCCAAGTCCTGGTCCTCGGGGAAGGGTAGGGTACCGACCCCTGAGCTCAGGACCTGTGTCTAACTCCCTGTGTCCCTCCAATCCAACCTGGTATCCCCATTACCTCTCTCCTATTCTTTCTCAGCACTTCTCTCCCTCTCTCTCTCTCTCTGCACACCGCCTTTTTCTCACCACCTCTCCCATTCCCTCTCTCTCGTCCCCTCTCAGATACCCCCCAAGTCCGGTTTCTCCACCTGCCTCCACTATTATTTCTCCCGAACCCTCCCCCCTCTCTCCTGCCGTCTCTGTCTCCCTCCCACAATTCCGTCCCTACCCAATCTTACCCACCTCCGACTTCCCACATCTATCATCTCACCCCTACCCCACACACCCAGCCTCACCACCAAGAGAGAGAGAAAAACAGGGTTCGAAAGAGAGAGAGAGGCAAAAGAGAGAAAGAGGGGGTGAGATAGAGGGCTCGAAAGAGAGGGGGCGAGGGAGAGAGAAAGGGGACGAGAGAGAGAGGTGCGAGAGAGAGACAGCGTGAGGGCAAGAAAGAGAGCGAGGGCAAGAAAGAGAGCGAGGGAAGGAAAGAGAGAGAGAGAGAGGATGAGAGAGAGAGTGATGGGCGGTGAGAGATAGAGCGAGGGCGAGAGAGACGATAGAGAGGAAGGTCAAGAAGGAGAGAGAGCTCTCTGAGAGGGGGCTTAACAAAGAAGGGGTGGGAAACAGAAAGGGTGACAGCGAGAACGCAGGGGCAAGAGAGGGCGAGAAAGAAAGAGAGCGATAGAGACAGAGTGAGAGGAGGGAGGGAGAAAAGAAACGAGAGAGAATACAGGGACAGAAGAGAGTCGGCGAGAGCCAGGAAGAGAGAGAAATAAGTTCAGAGTTGGGTGTGCGTGTGTGAAACAGACAGAGACGGGAGAGAGAGAGAGAGAGAGACAGACAGAGTGAGAGAAATATATGGAGAGATGGTGAGAGAGGAAAGAGAGAGGAAGGGTGATAAGGAGACAAGGATGCGAGAGAGTTGTCGAGAGAGAGAGAGCGAAGGGACGAGGTTGGCAGCAGAAGAGAGAGGATGAGAGAGAGAGCGGAAGAGTGGGGCCAGATAGAGGGGTGAGAGAGGGAGATAGCGAGAGAGAGAGACATACGAGGAGAGAGATAGAAGGACAGACAGACGGCGAGCAGTAGAGAGAGAGAGACAGAGAAAGAGAGGGTGAGAGAGAGAGGATGAGAGAGAGAGAGGATGAGAGAGAAAGAGAGAGGGTGAGAGAGAGTGAGAGAGAGGGAGAGAGGGAGAGGGCGAGAAAGAGAGAGAGAGATTGAGAGAGAGAGGTTGACCAAGAGAAAGAGAGGAGCTGAGCAAAACAGAGAGAGAGGATGTAGGGATTGAGTCGAGAGAGGGGGCAAGAGAGGAAGGGGAATGGCGGCAAGAGAGAGAGAGATAAGGAGCGAAAACGAGAGAGAGAAGTGTAGAGAGAGGGAGATGAGGCGATAGTTACTTGAGAGAGAGAGTGAGTGAGCAAGGGGGCATGGGTACAGAGAAAGAGAGAGAGAGAGAGAGAGAGACATAGAACATAGAACATAGAACAATACAGCACAGAACAGGCCCTTTGGCCCACGATGTTGTGCCGAACACTTGTCCAAGCTTAAGCACCCATCCATGTACCTATCCAATTGCCGCTTAAAAGTCACCAAAGATTCTGAATCTACCACTCTCACAGGCAGCGCATTCTATGGCCCCACCACTCTCTGGGTAAAGAACTCACCCCTGACATCTCCCATATACCTTCCACCCTTCACCTTAAATTTATGTCCCCTTGTAACACTCTGTTGCACCGGGGGAAAAAGTTTCTGACTATCTACTCTATCAATACCTCTGATCATCTTATAAACCTCTATCAAGTCACCCCTCATCCTTCGCCGTTCCAACGAGAAAAGGCCTATCATTCTCAACCTATCCTCGTACGACCTATTCTCCATTCCAGGCAACATCCTGGTAAATCTTCTCTGCACCCTCTCCAAAGCTTCCACATCTTTCCTAAAGTGAGGCGACCAGAACTGCACACAATACTCCAAATGTGGCCTAACCAAAGTCCTGTACAGTTGCAACATCACTTCACGACTCTTGAATTCAATCCCTGTGCTAATGAATGCTAATACACCATAGGCCTTCTTACAAGCTCTGTCCACCTGAGTGGCAACTTTCAAAGATCTATGAACATAGACCCCAAGATCCCTCTGTTCCTCCACCTCACTAAGAACCCTACCGTTAACCCTGTATTCCGCATTCTTATTTGTCGTTCCAAAATGGACAACCTCACACTTGGCAGGGTTGAACTCCATCTGCCACTCCTCAGCCCAGCTCTGCATCATATCTAAGTCTCTTTGCAGCCGACAACAGCCCTCCTCACTATCCACAACTCCACCAATCGTCGTATCATCTGCAAATTTACTGACCCACCCTTCGACTCCCTCATCCAAGTCATTAATAAAAATTACAAACAGCAGAGGACCCAGAACTAATCCCTGCGGAACTCCACTTGGAACTGGGCTCCAGGCTTAATATTTGCCATCTACCACCACTCTCTGACTTCGACCGGTTAGCCAGTTTTCTATCCAATTGGCCAAATTTCCCTCTATCCCTGTTTTAAAAAATTCTCAAGGTCAAGGACCAGGCTCGCAGGAAAGTAGTCTGACACAGAACAAACAGCCAAGAGGCGAGTCTGCTAGAATATAAGTGTTTTATTCCCCGCAGCGTCGCCACAACCAGGTCTCGTACTTACAACGGGTCTGGTTTATACTCACTCTACGTGTTACCGGAACTGGGAGCCGTCAGTTCTCGTAGAGCGGTTGCCAACAACCCACGCTCGGCGGTTAAACGCAACCCCGGAGCAGACTCTACCGAACTGGAGACTTTTCCAGCTGATATACTCTTTTCGAGATCTAAACATTCATGTGAACAGCAGAGCAAGGCTGAAAAACACATTCCATTCTGGTCACATACAGATAAGAAGATTCACACGGGAAGGTGTGTAATAAGATTCACACGGGACTAAGCGACACCTTCCATTTTCGGTTAGATTCACACATGTATTGGGACACAATTTTAACCCTTTCACCACATTCCACTGCTTGGCCCAATACATGTGTTACATTATGATTCACACATGTATTGGGACATAATTTTACACCACAATCCCATACCTCCTGACTTTCCGCATAAGCCTACCATGGGGAACCTTATCAAATGCCTTACTAAAATCCATGTATACTACATCCACTGCTCTACCCTCATCCACATGCTTGGTCACCTCCTCACAGAATTCAATAAGACTTGTAAGGCAAGACCTACCCTTCACAAATCCGTGCTGGCTGTCTCTAATCAAGCAGAGTCTTTCCAGATACTCATAAATCCTATCCCTCAGTACCCTTTCCATTACTTTGCCTACCACCGAAATAAGACTAACTGGCCTGTAATTCCCGGGGTTATCCCTATTCCCTTTTTTGAACAGGGAGAGAAAGAGAGACAGAGAATGAGAGATATACAGACAGAGAGACGAGATGGTGGGGAGAGAGCGACAGACTGAGAATGGGCGAGAGAGAGAGAATGTACATGGAGGGTGAATAAGCAGGGAGAGATAGGGGAGGTGGAGAGAGAGGGGCGCAAGAGAGAGAGGGACAAGAGAGAGAGGTGGGCCAGAGCGAGAGGTGGGCGAGAGAGAAAGGTGGGCGAGAGAGGGGGGCGAGAGAGGGGGGGGGCGAGAGAGAGAGGAGGCGAGAGAAAGAGGGGAAGAGGGGCGAGGGCGGGGCGAGAGGGGGGTGAAAGAGGGAGGAGTGAAAGAGAGGGGGTGAAAGAGATGGGGGCGAGAGAGAGGGGTTCCAAAGAGAGAGGTGGGGTGAAAGAGACAGGGGTGGCAAAAGAGAGAGGGGGCGAAAGGAGGGGTGAAAGATGAGGACGAAAGATTGGGCGAAAAGGGGGGAAAAGAGGGGTGTAAAAGGAGGGCGAAAGTGGGGCGAAAGAGAAGCGGGGCAAAAGAGGAGGCGAAAGATAGGGGGCGAAAGGGTGGGGCGAAAGAGAGAGGGTGAAGCGAGAATGGGTGAAAGAGGGGGGTGAGAGAGAGAGTGGAGGCGAGAGAGGGGGGGGTTGAGAGAGGGGAGTGAGAGTGGGAGAGAGAGAGAGACGGGTTTGAGAGAGGGGAGCGAGGGGGCGAGAGAGAGGGGGGTTAAGAGAGAGGGGAGGGAGAGGGGGCGTGAGAGAGAGAAGGGGGCAAGAGAGAGGGGGAGATATAGGAAGAGAGTGGGGAAGAGAGAGGGGGAGAGAGGGGAGAGAGGGTGTTGAGGAGGGGGGCGGTGTTTGATGGGGTTGGGGGAAGGGGCGGAGTTGGCCAGGTTTGGGGAGGGGGAGGTGTCAGAGAGGGATGGGGGGGTTGGTGTTGGATTGAGTTGAAGTGGAGGCGGTGTTGGGCGGGTTTGGAAGAGGGGAGGTGTTAGACAGTGTTGGGGGAGAGGGCAGTGTTAGACGGGTTTGGAAAGGGGCGGTGTTGGGGGCGGGGGAGGTGTCAGACGTGTTTGGGGAGGGAACAGTGTAGGGGGAGTGGGCGGTGTTGGATGCTGTTGGGTTAGCAGGCAGTATTGGGGGAGGGGGTGGTGTCGGACGAGGTGGGGGAGGGGGGCGGTGTTGGGGGAGGGGACGTTGTCAGACGGGGTTGAGGGGGCGGCGGTGTTGGATGGGGTTGGGGATAGAGCGGTGTTAGATAGGGTTGGGGTGGGGGCGGTGTTGGGGGAATGGGCGGTGTTAGATGGCGTTGGGTAGGGGGCAGTGTTGCGGAGTGGGCGGTGTTGGATGGGGTTTGGGGAGGGGGCAGTGTTGGATGGGTTTGGGGAGGGAGCAGTGTTGGACGGGGTTGAGGGAGGGGCAGTGCTGGACGGGGTTGAGGGAGTGGACGGTGATGGATGGGGTTCGGGGTATCAGTGTCGTATCGGGTTGGGGAGTGAGTTCATGGCAGAGGAGCAGTATTGTCTGGGTGTAGCGGTGTTTGGATGGCAGTGAGGGTCAAGCTGGTGGCGGCGTGTGGACGGGTGTGAGGGTCAGGCTGGGGACGATGTGTGGAAGCTGGTGACGGTCAGGTTGGAGGCGGTGTACGGACGGCGGTGAGGGTCAGCCTGGGAGAGGAGTTGAATGGCGCTGGGGATCAGACTGGGGAAGGTGTTGGACCGCGGTAATGGTCAGGCTGGGCACTGTGGGAGGACGGCAGTGAGCGTCAGGGCTGGGGCGGTGTGTTGACGGTGGTGAGGGCCAGGCTGGAGGAAGTGTGTGGGCAGTGGTGAGGGTCAGCCTGGGTGCAGTGTGTGGGCAGCGGTGATGGTCAGGCTGTGGGTGGTGTGTGGATGGCGGTGAGGGTCAAGTTGGGGAGGTGTGTGGATGGCAGTGAGATTCTGCCTCTGTCTGGTGTGTGGACGGCAGTGAGAGTCAGGTTTGGGGCGGTGTTGGATGGCGATGAGGGTCATGCTGGGGGCGGTGTGTGAATGGCAATGAGGGTCAGTCTGGGGGTGGAGATGAATGGCTGTGGGGGTCAGGCTGGGAAGGCGTGGGATGGCGGTGAGGGTCAGGCTGAGTACTGTGTTGGGACGGCAGAGAACGTCAGGTCTGAGGTCGGTGTGTGGATAGTGGTGAGGGTCAGTCTGGGAGCGGTGTGGGATGGCAGTGAGGGATAAGCCGGGGGCGGCGAGTAGACGGCGGTGAGGGTCAGGCTGGGGGTGGTGTGTGGATAACGATGGGGGTCAGGCTGGTGCGGTGTTGGATGGTGGTGAGGGTCAGGTTGGGGGCGTTGTGTGGATGGCAGTGAGGGTCATGTTGGGGGCGTTGTATGGACAGCAGTGAGGGCCATGCTGCGGGCGGTGTACGGGCGGCAGTGAGAGTCAGGGTAAGGGTGGTTTTGGACGGTGGTGAGGGTCAGGCTGGGAGCGGTGTGGGATGGCAGTGAGGGACAAGCTGGGGGCGGTCTTGGATGGCAGTGAGAGTCAGGCTGGGGTTGGCGTGTGGACGGCTGTAAGGGTCAAGCTGTGGGATGGTGTGGGACTTCAGTGAGGGTCAGGTTGGGGCGGTGTGTGGATGGCGGTGAGGGTCAGGCTGGGGGCGGTTTGTGGACAGCAGTGTGGGGCATGCTGCGGGCGGTGTACGGGCGGCAGTGAGAGTCAGGATTGGGGTGGTGTTGGACAGTGGTGAGGGTCAGGCTGAGCGCGGTATGTAGAAGGTGGTGCAGTTCATACTGGGGCGGTGATGTACGGCAGTGGGGGTATGGTTTGCATTGGTGTGTGGATGGCGGTGAGTTTCACGCTGGGGGCGGTGTTGGATGGTGGTATGTGTCAGGCTGGGGGCGGTGTGTGGATGGCAGAGGTAAGGTTCAGGCTAAGTACGCGTTTTGGACAGCAGTGAGGGTCAGGCTGGGGGCTGTGTGTGGATGTCGGTGGAGGTCAGGCTATGGGTGTTCTTTGCACAGCAATGAAGATCAGGCTGGGCGCGGTGTGTGGATGGCGGTGGAGGTCATGCTATGGGTGATTTTTGGACAGCAGTGAGGGTCACACTGGGGGTGGTGTGTGACTGGCAGTGAGAGTCAGGCTGGGGGCGGGTTTTGGATAGCAGTGAGGATCAGGCTCGGGGTGGTGTTGGAAGGCGTTGAGCGACAGGCTGGGAGCGGTGTTGGACGATGATGGGGGTCAGGCTGGGGGCCGTGTTTGATGGCAGTGATGGTCAGGCTGGTGTTGGTGTGTGGTCGGCAATTGGGTCAGGCTGGGGGCGGTGTGTGGACGAATGTGGGGGTCAGGCTGAAGGCGGTGTGGACGGCAGTAAGAGTCAAACTGGGGGCGGTGTTGGACGGCAGTGCGGGTCAGTTTGGAGCAGTGGTAGAGAGCCAGGCTCGGGGCAGAGTTGCACGGCGGTGAGGGTCAGGCTATGGGTGGTGAGGGCCAGGTTAGGGGCAGTGAGGGACAGTCAGGGGGCAGTATGTGGACGGCAGTGAGTGGCAGGCTGGGGCGGTGTGTAGACGGATGTGAGGGTCAAGCTGAATGAGGTGTGTGGATGGCGGTGAGGGTCAGGCTGGGGGCAGTGTTTGGATGGCAGTGTTGGTCAGGCTGGGAGTGGTGTGTGGACGGTGGTGACGGTCAGGTTGGGGGCGGTGTATGAACGGCGGTGAGGATCAGTCTGGGAGAGGAGTTGAATGGCGCTGGGGTCAGGCTGGGGAATGCGTTGGATGGCGGTAAGGGTTAGGCTGGGCACTGTGGGAGGACGGCAGTGAGCGTCAGGGCTGGGGGCGGTGTGTTGACAGTGGTGAAGGCCAGGCTGAGGCAAGTGTGTGGGCATTGGTGAGGGTCAGCCTGGGTGCAGTGTGTGGGCAGCGTTGATGGTCAGGTTGTGGGCGGTATGTGGATGGCGGTGATGGTCAGGTTGGGGGGGAGGTGTGGACGGCAGTGAGATTCTGCCTCTGTCTGGTGTGTGGACGGCAGTGAGAGTCAGGTTTGGGGCGGTGTTGTTTGGCGTTGGGGGTCATGCTGGGGTCGGTGTGTGGACGGCGGTGCAGTTCATGCTGGGGCAGAGTTGTTGGGCAGTGGGGGTACGAGTGGGGGCGGTGTATGGACGGCAGTGAGTATCAAGCTGGGGGCGGTGTATGGACGGAGGTGGGGTTCAAGCTAGGGGCAGTGTGTGGATGGCAGTGAGGTTCAGGCTGGAGGCAGTGTTTGGATGGCAGTGAGGGAGAGGCTGGGGGCGGAGTGTGGACGGCAGTGGGGGTCAGGGTGGAGGTGGGGTGTAGACGGTGGTGATGGCCAGGCTAGGGGCAGTGTGTGCGCAGTGATGAGGGTCAGCCCGGGTGCAGTGTGTGGGTCAGCCTGTGGGTGGTGTGTGGACGGCAGTGAGATTCTACCTCTGTGCGGAGTGTGGACGCAGTGAGAGTCAGGTTTGGGGCGGTGTTGGACGGCGATGAGGGGCATGCTGGGGTGGCGTGTGAACGGCAATGAGGGTCAGTCTGGGGGTGGAGTTGAATGGCTGTGGGGGTGAGGGTGGGAAGGTGTGGGATGGCGGTGAGGGTCAGGCTGGAAGCTGTGTGAGGACGGCAGTGAGCGTCAGGTCTGGGACCGGTGTGAGGACAGTGGTGTGGATCAGTCTGGGGGCGGTGTGGGGTGGCAGTGAGGGACAAGCTGGGAGCATCGTGTAGACGGCGGTGATGTTCAGGCTGGGGGTGGTGTGTGCATGACGATGGGGGTCAGGCTGGGGTCCGTGTTGGATGGTGGTGAGGGTCAGGCTGGGGTCGGCGTGTGGACGGCTGCAAGGGTCAAGCTGGGGGCTGGTGTGGGACGGCAGTGAGGGTCAGGTTGGGGGCGGTGTGTGGATGGCGGTGTGTGGATGGCTGGAGGCGGTGTGTGGATGGCGGTGAGGGTCAGGTTGAGGGCGTTGTGTGAATGGCAGTGAGGGTCAGGCTGGGGGCGGTGTGTGACAGCAGTGACAGCCAGGCTGCGGGCGGTGTACGGGCGGCAGTGAGAGTCAGGGTTCGGGCGGTGTTGGACGGTGGTGAGGGTCAGGCTGGGAGCTGTGTAGGGTGGCAGTGAGGGTCAAGCTGGGGGCGGTCTTGGATGCCAGTGAGGGTCAGGCGTCTGTTGGCGTGTGGATGGCTGTAAGGGTCAAGCTGTGGGATGGTGTGGGACTTCAGTGAGGGTCAGGTTTGGGCGGTGTCTGGATGGGGGTGAGGGTCAGGCTGGGGGCGGTGTGTGGACGGCAGTGAGGGGCAGGCGGCGGGCGGTGTATGGTCGGTAGTGAGAGTCAGGATTGGGGTGGTATTGGACGGTGGTGAGGGAGGGCCTGTGCCCGAAACGTCGAATCTCCTGTTCCCTGGATGCTGCCTGACCTGCTGTGCTGTTCCAGCAATAAAGTTTCAACTTTGATCTCCAGCATCTGCAGACCTCACTTTCTCCTCAGGCTAACGGTGGTGAGGGCCAGGTTAGGAGCAGTGAGGGACAGGCTGGGGTCAGTATATGGACGGCAGTAAGAGTCAGGCTGGGGCGGTGTGTGGACGGATGTGGGGGTCAAGCTGAAGGAGATGTGTGGATGGCGGTGAGGGTCAGGCTGGGGGCAGTGTTTGGATGGCAGTGAGGGTCAGGCTGGGAGTGGTGTGTGGACGGTGGTGACGGTCAGGTTGGGGGCGGCGTATGGACGGCGGTGAGGGTCAGTCTGGGAGTGGAGTTGAATGGCGCTGTGGGTCAGGATGGGGAAGGCGTTGGATGGCGGTAAGGATCAGGCTGGGCACAGTGGGAGGACGGCCATGAGCGTCAGGGCTGGGGGCGGTAAGGGCCAGGCTGAGGGAAGTGTGTGCGCATTAGTGAGGGTCAGCCTGAGTGCAGTGTGTGAGCAGCGTTGATGGTCAGGCCGCGGGCGGTGTGTGGACGGCAGTGAGATTCTGCCTCTGTCTGGTGTGTGGATGGCAGTGTGAGTCAGGTTTGGGGCGGTGTTGGATGGCGATGAGGGTCATGCTGGGGGCGGTGTGTGGACGGCGGTGCAGTTCATGCTGGGGCAGTGTTGTACGGCAGTGGGGGTATGACTGGGGGTAGTGTATGGACGGCAGTGAGTATGAAGCTGGGGGCGGTGTATGGACGGAGGTGGAGGTCAAGCTAGGGGCAGTGTGTGGATGGCGGTGAGGTTCAGTCTGGGGGCAATGTTTAGATGGCAGTGAGGGAGAGGCTGGGGGCAGAGTGTGGACGGCAGTGGGGGTCAGGGTGGAGGTGGTGTGTAGACGGTGGTGATGGCCCGGCTGGGGAAAGTGTGTGCGCAGTGGTGAGGGTCAGCCTGGGTGCAGTGTGTGGGCAGCGAGGTGGGTCAGGCTGTGGCTGGTGTGTGAATAGTGGTGAGGGTCAGGTTGAGGAGGTGTGTGGACGGCAGTGAGATCCTGCCTCTGTGCGGCATGTGGGCGGCAGTGAGAGTCAGGTTTGGGGCGCTGATGGACGGCGATGAGAGTCATGCTGGAGGTGGTGTGTGGACGGCAGTGAGGGTCAGTCTGCGGTGGAGTTGAATGGCTGTGGGGGTCAGGCTGGGAAGGTGTGGGACGGCGGTGAGGGTCAGGCTGGGGATTGTGTGAGGACGGCAGTGAGCGTCAGGTCTGGGGCCGGTGTGTGGACAGTGGTGAGGATCAGTCTGGGGGCAGTGTTGGATGGCATTGTGGGACAAGCTGGGGGCGTCGTGTGGACGGCGGTGAGGATCAGGCTGTGGGTGGTGTGTGGATGACGATGGGGGTCAGGCTGGGGTCGGTGTTGGATGCTGATGACGGTCAGGATGGGGGCGGTGTGGGATTGCAGTGAGGGACAAGCTGGGGGGGTTCTTGGATGGCAGTGAGGGTTAGGCTGGGGTCAGCGTGTGGACGGCTGTAAGGGTCAAGCTGGGGGCTGGTGTGGGACGGCAGTGAGTGTCAGGTTGGGGGCGGTGTGTGGATGGCGGTGAGGGTCAGATTGGGGGCGGTGTGTGGATGGCTGTGAGGGTCAGGCTGGGGGCGTTTTGTGGACGGCAGTGAGGGGCAGGCTGAGGGCGGTGCACGGGCGGCAGTGAGAGTCAGAGTTGGGGCGGTGTTGGACGGTGGTGAGGGTCAGGCTGGTATGTCAAAGGTGGTGCAGTTCATACTGGGGCGGTGATGTATGGCAGTGGGGATATGGTTTGTGTTGGTGTGTGGATTGCGGTGAGTTTCACGCTGGGGGCGGTGTTGGATGGTGGTATGTGTCAGCCTGGGGGTGGTGGTGTGTGGATGGCAATGGTAAGGTTCAGGCTGAGGGCGCGTTTTGGACAGCAGTGAGGGTCAGGCTGGGGGCGGTGTGTGGATGGCGGTGGAGGTCAGGCTTGGGGTTGTTTTTGGACACCAGTGAGGATCAGACTGGGGGCGGTGTGTGAATGGCAGTGAGGGTCAGGCTGGGGACGGGTTTTGGACAGCAGTGAGGGTCAGGTTGGGCGCGATGTTGGACGGCGGTGAGGGTCAGGCTGGAGGCGGTGTGTGGATGTCGGTGGGCGTCAGACTGGGAGCGGTGTGTGCACGGCGGTGAGGGTCAGGCTGGGGCGGTGTGTGGACGGCAATTGGGTCAGGTAGGGACGGTTTGTGGACGAATGTGGGGGTCAGGCTGAAGGCGGTGTGGACAGCAGTGAGAGTTAAGCTGAGGCGGTGTTGGACGGCAGTGCGGGTCCGTTTGGAGCGTTGGTAGAGAGTCAGGCTGGGGGCAGAGTTGCAAGGCGGTGAGGGTCAGGCTATGGGTGGTGAGGGCCAGGTTAGGGGCAGTGAGGGACAGTCAGGGGGCAGTATGTGGATGGCAGTGAGAGTCAGGTTGGGGCGGTGTGTGGATGGATGAGAGGGTCAATCTGAAGGAGGTGTGTGGATGGCGGTGAGGGTCAGGCCGGGGGCAGTGTTTGGATGGCAGTGAGGGTCAGGCTGGGAGTGGTGTGTGGACGGTGGTGACGGTCAGGTTGGGGGCGGGGTATGGACGGCGGTGAGGATCAGTCTGGGAGAGGAGTTGAATGGCGCTGGGGGTCAGGCTGGGGAAGGCGTTGGATGGCGATAAGGATCAGGATGGGCAATGTGGGAGGACGGCAGTGAGCGTCAGGACTGGGGGCGGTGTGTTGACAGTGGTGAGGGCCAGGCTGAGGGAAGTGTGTGGGCATTGGTGAGGGTCAGCCTGGGTGCAGTGTGTGGGCAGCGTTGATGGTCAGGCTGTGGGCGGTGTGTGGACGGCAGTGAGATTCTGCCTCTGTCTGGTGTATGGACGACGGTGAGGGTCATTCTGGGGGTGGAGTTGAATGGCGCTGGGGGTCATGCTGGGGAAGGTGTTGGACGGCGGTAAGGGTCAGGCTGGGGGCGGTGTGTGGACAGTGGTGAGGGTCAGTCTGGGGACAGTGTGTAGACAGCGGTGAGGGCCAGGCTAGAGGCGGTATTGGACTGTGATGAGGGACAAGCTGGGTACGGTGTTGGACGATGGTGAGGGTCAGTCTGGGGGCGGTGTGTGGACAGTGGTGAGGGCCAGGCTAGGGGCGGTATTAGACTGTGGTGAGGGACAAGCTGGGTGCGGTGTTGGACGGTTGTGAGGGTCAGGCTGGGGGTGATTTGTGGACGGTGGTGGGGGTCAGTCTGGGGCCGGGTTTTCAGCGCCGGTGATGGTGTGTGGACTGCAGTGAAGATCAAACTGGGGAAGCTGTGTGGACAGCGGTGAGGGTCAGGCTGTGGGCGGTTTGTGTACAGCGGTGAGGGTCAGGCTGGGGGCGTTGTGTGTATGGCAGAAGGGTCAGGCGGGGGCAGAGTGTGGACGGCGATGAGTGTCAGGCTGGGGGCGATGTGTTGGCAGCGTTGAGGGTCAAGTGGGAGGCGGTGTGTGAACGGCAGTGGGGTGAGGTTGGGGGCGGTGTGTGGACAGAGGTGAGGACCAGCCTGGGTGCGGTGTGTGGCAGCATTGAGGGTCAGACTGTGAGCGGGCTGTGGATGGAGGTGAGGGTCAGGCTGGTGCGGTGTTGCACAGTGGTGACAGTCAGGCTGGGGGTGATTTGAGGACGGTGGTGTGGGTCAGGCTGGGGACGGTGTGTAGACAGCATTGAGGGCCAGGCTAGTGGCGGTATTGGACTGTGGTGTAGGACAGGCCGGGTGCGTTGTTGGACAGTAGTGGGTGTCACGCTGGGGGCGGGAGTGGGCGTCGGTGAGGGTCAGGCTGGGGGCTGTATGTGGATGGCGGTGATGGTCAGGCTGGCGGCGGTATGTGGACAGCAGTAAGGGTCAGGCTGGGGGCAGTGAGTGGACGGCGGTGAGGGTCAGGCTGGGGTAGTGTGTCGACGGCGGTGAGGGTCAGGCTGGGAACGGTGAGTGGACGGCGGTGAGGGTCAGGCTGGGGACAGTGTGTAGACGGCAGTGAGGGTCAGGGTTGGGCCGTTTTTGGAAGGCAGTGAAGGTCAAGCTCGATGCAGTGTGTGGGCAGCATTGAGGGTCAGGTTGGGGGCAGTGTGTGAACGGCAGTGTAGGTCAGGGTGGGGACAGTGTGTAAACGGCCATGAGGGTCAGGCTGGAGGCGGTGTGTTGAGGTCGATGAGGGTAAGGCTGGCGGCGATGTGAGAACGGTGGTGAGGGTCAGGTTGGGGGCGGTGTGTAGATGGCAGTGAGGGTCAGGCTGGGCGCAGTGAGTGGATGGCGGTGAGGGTCAGGCTGGGGGCGTTGTGTGCAAGGTGATGAGGTTCAGGCTGGGGATGGTGTGCGGACGGCGGTGATGTTCATGTTTTGGGCGGTTTTGGACGGCAGTGAAGGCCAGGCTCGGGGCGGTCTGTGTGCAGCTTTGAGTGTCAGGCTGGGGACGGTGTGGGGACGGCGGTGAGGGTCAGACTGGGGGCGACGTGTGGGCAGCGTTGAGGGTCAAGTTGGGGACGGTGTGCAGTTTGGGTGTCAGGCTGGGGATGGTGTGTGGATGGCGGTGTGGGTCAGGCTGGGGATATTGTGTGGACGGTGGTGAGGGTCAGGGTTGGGGCGCCGTCGGACGGCAATGAGGATCAGGCTCGGTGTGGTGCATGGGCAGCGTTAAGGGTCAGGCTGGCTGCGGTGCGTGGACGGCAGTGAGGGTCAGGCTGGAGGCGGTGGGTGGACGGTGGTGAGGGTCAGGCTGGAGACAGTGTGTGCACGGAGGTGACGGTCAGGCTGAGTGCGGTGTGTGCACGGCGGTGAGTGTCAGGCTGGAGGTGGGGTGTGGATGTCGGTGGGGGTCAGACTGGGGGCGGTGTGTGCATGGCGGTGAGGGTCAGGGTAGGGGTGGTGTTGGATGGCAGTGAAGGTCAGGCACGGGGCATGTGTGGGCAGCGTTGAGGGTCAGGCTGGGGGTTCGTGGACGGCGGTGAGGTTCAGGCTGGGGACAGTGTGTGCACGGCGGTGAGGGTCAGGCTGGGGGCAGTGTTTGGGCAGAGGCGAGGGTCAGCCTGGTGTGGTGTGTGGGCAGCGTTGAGGATCAGGCTATGGGCGGTATGTGGATAGTGGTGAGGGTCAGGTTGGGGGTGTGTGGATGGCAGTGAGATTTAGGCTGGGTGCGGTGTGTGGATGGCAGTGAGGGTCAGGCTGTGGGTGGTGTACGGGCGACAATAAGAGTCAGGTTTGGGGCGGTGTTTGACGGCGCTGAGGATCATGTTGGGGGCGGTGTGTGGACGGTGGTGCAGTTCATGCTGGGCCGGTGTTGTATGGTGGTGGGGGTATCGGTGGCTGCAGTGAGTGTACGGTGGTGAGTCTCATGCAGGGGGCGGTGTTGGACGGTGGTGTGGGTCAGGCTGGCGTCAGTGTGTGGACGGTGGTGAGGGTCAGGATGGGGCGATGTGTGGGTGGTGGTGAGGGTCAGGCTGGGGGCGTTGTTGGGCAGCCGTGAGGGTCGGCTGGGCGCGATGTGTGAACGGCAGTAAGGGTCAGGCTTGGGGCGTTGTGTGGACAGTGGTGAGGGTCAGGCTAGCGACGTTGTGTGGACACCGGTGACGGTCAGGGTTGAGGTGGTGTTGGATGGCAGTGAAGGTCAGGTTCAGGGCGGTTTGTGGGCAGCGTTGAGGGTCAGGGCGAGGGCGGTTTGTGGATGGCGGTGAGAGTCAGGCTGTGGCGATGTGTGGACGGCAGTGGGGTCAGGGTGGGGGTGGTGTGTGGACGGTGGTGAGGGCCAGGCTGGGGGGAGTGTGTGGGCAGTGGAGAGGGTCAGTCTGGGTGCAGTATGTGGGCAGCATTGATGGTCAGGCTGTGGGCAGTGTGTGGATGGCGGTGAGGGTCAGTCTGGGGGTGGAGTTGAATGGCGGTGTGGGTCAGTCTGGGGGTGGAGTTGAATGGCTATGGGTGTCAGGTTGGAAGGTGTTGGTCGGCTGTGAGGATCAGTCTGGGGGCGGTGTGGGATGGCAGTGAGGGACAAGCTGGGGAAGGCATGTGGACGGTGGTGAGGGACAGGCTGAGGGCAGCATTGATGGTCAGGTTGGGGTCGGTGTATGACGGTGGTGAGGGTCAGGCTGGGGCAGAGTGTGGACGGCAGTGAGGGTCAGGCTGGGGGCAGTTTGTGGGCAGAGGTGAGGGTCAGCCTGGGTGCGGTGTGCGGCAGCACTGAGGGTCAGGTTGTGGGCGGTGTGTGGATGGTGGTGAGGGTCAGTTTGAGGGTGGTATGTGGACGGCAGTGTGATTTAGGCTGGGTGCGGTGTGTGGACAGTAGCGAGGGTCAGGCTGGGGGCAGTGTACTGGCGGCAGTGAGAGTCAGCGTTGGGGCGGTGTTGGATGGTGGCGAGGGTCAGGCTGGGATGGTGTGTGGACGTTCGTGCGGTTCATGCTGGGGCAGTGTTGTACGGCAGTGGGGGTACGGGTGGGGGCGATGTGTGGACGGCGGTGAGTTTCATGCAGTGGGCGGTGGTGGACGGTGGTGTGGGTCATGCTGGAGGCGGTGTGTGGGCACTGGTGAGGGTCAGGCTGGTAACGGTGATGGTCAGGCTGGGGCGTTGTTGGGCAGCTGTGAGGTTCAGGCTGGGGGCGGTGTGTGAACGGCAGTGAGGGTCATGCTGGGGTCGGTGTGTGAACGGCGGTGATGGTCAGGCTTGGGGTGGTGTGTGAACGGCGGTGAGGGTCAGGCTGGGGGTGGGTTTTGGACAACAGTGAGGGTCAGGCTGGGGGCGGTGTATGGATGGCGGTGGGGGTCAGGTTTGGGGCAGTGTTGGACAGCAGTGAAGGTCAGGCTGGGGGCGGTGTGTGGATGGCAGTGGGGGCCAGGTTGGGGGGTTGTGTGGGCAGAGGTGAGGGTCAGACTGGGTGCGCTGTATGGATGGCATTGAGGGGTCAGGTTGGGGGCGGTGTGTGAACGGCAGTGGGGGCCAGAGTGGGGGTGGTGTGTTGGCAGCAGTGAGGGTCAGCCTGGGTGCGGTGTGTGGGCAGCATTGAGGGTCAGGCTGTGGGCGATATGTAGACGGCGGTGAGGGTCAGTTTTGGGGCGGTGTGTGGACGGCAGTGAGATTCAGGCTGGGAGCGTTGTGTGCACAGCGTTGAGGGTCAGGCTGGGGACGATGAGTGGACGGCGGTGAGGGTCAGGCTGGGGACGATGAATGGACGGCAGTGAGGGTCAGGCTGGGGAGTGTTTTGGAAAGCAATGCGGGTCAGACTGGGGGTGGTGTGTGAACGGTGGTGAGGATCAGGCTGGGGGTGGGGTTTGGACAGCAGTGAGGGTCAGGCTGGGGGCGGTGTGTGGATGGTGGTGGGGTCAGGCAGTGGGTGGTTTTTGGACAGCAGTGAGGGTCAGGCTGGGGGAGTGTTTTGGACAGCAGTGCGAGTCAGGCTGGGGGCGGTGTGTGAACGGCGGTGAGGATCAGGCTGGGGGTGGGGTTTGGACAGCAGTGAGGGTCAGGCTGGGGGCGGTGTTGGATGGTGGTGGGGGTCAGGCTGGAGGTGGTGTGTGGATGATGGTGTGGGTCAGGCTGGGGGTGGTGTTGGACGGTGATGCGGGTCAGGCTGGGGGCAGTGAATGGACGGTGGTGAGGGTCAGGCTAGGGGCGGTGTGTGGATGGCAGTGAGGGTCAGGCAGTGGATGGTGTGTAGACGGCAGTGCTGGTCAGGATTGGGGCGGGGTTGGATGGCAGTGAAGGGTCAGGCTCAGGGCGGTGTGTGGGCAACGTTGAAGGTCAGGCTGGGGCAGTGTGTGAACGGCAGTGTGGCGGGGTTGGATGGCAGTGTCTGGACTGCAGTGAGGGCCAGGCTGGGGTCGGTGCGGGACGGCAGTGAGGGTCAGGCTGGGGGCAGTGTGTGGACAGCGGTGAGGGTCAGGTTGGGTTGTGTATGTGAATGGCAGTGAGGGTCATGCTGTGGGCGGTGTGTGGACGGCAGTGGGGGCCAGACTGGGGGTGGTGTGTTGGCAGCAGTGAGGGTCAGCCTGGGTGCGGTGTGTGGGCAGCATTGAGGATCAGGCTGGGAGTGGTGTTGGATGGTGGTGGGGGTCAGGCTGGGTGCGGTGTGTGGATGGTGCATGGGTCAGGCTGAGGGCACTGTGTGGACTGCGATGAGGGTCACGCTGTGGGCAGTTGGTGGATGGCGGTAAGGGTCAGGCTGGATGCGGTGTGTGGACGGCAGTGAGGGTCTGGCTGGAGGCGGTGCGTGGATGGCAGCGAGGGACAGGCTGGGGGCGGTGTGTGGATGGCAATGAGGGTCAGGCTTGGGTCAGTGTTTTTTGGCAGAGAGCGTCAGGCTTGGGACAGTGTGTGAAATTGGTGAGGGTCAGGCTAGGGGCGGTGTGTGGACGGCCGTGAGGGTCAGGCTGGGGGCGGTGTGTGGATGGCAGAGGGGGTCAGGCTGGGGGCGGTGTGTGGATGGCAGTGAGGGTCAGTCTGGGGGCGGTGTTGGACGGTGTTGAGGGTCAGGCTGGGGGCCATGTTGAACCGCAGTCAGGGTCAGGATGGCGGTGGTGTGTGGGCGATGCTGAGGTTCAGGCTGGGGGCAGTGTGTGAACCGTGGTGAGGGTCAGGCTGTGGGCAATGTGCAGTGGGCAGTGAAGGTCAGGCAGGGGGCGGTGTGTAGACAGTGGTGAGGATCATTCTAGCGGCGGTGTGTTAACGGCAGTGAGGGTCAGGCTTGCAGCGGTGTGTGGACGGCAATGACACACTGTGACACTCTTTGACAAATGGTGAAATTCTCTGAGACATCGTGGCACACTCTGCGACACACTGTGACACTCTCTGACAGACTGACATGCTGTCACAGTCTCTGACTCTCTCTGAGGCACACTGTGACACACTCTGACCGCTCTGAGACAGAATGTGACACTCTCTTTACTCTCTCTGACACTCTCAGAGACACACTGTGACACTCTCTGACAGACTGCAACACATTCTAATCCTCTCTAGACAGGCTGTGACATTTTCTGACGCTCTCTGACACACTCTTAGACCCACTGTGACACTCTGTGACTCTCTCTGACACTCTGAGACACGCTGTGACACAATCTGACCTTCTCTGATACTCTCTGAGACACACTGTGACATTCTCTGACACTCTGAAACACACTGTGACACTCTCTGACAGACTGTAACAGACTGTGATATTCTCTGTGACAAACTGTGACACTCTATTACACATGGTGACACTCTCTGAGACACACTGTGACATTTTCTGTCTCCCTCTGACTCTCTGAGATACACTGTGACACTCTCTGAGACACACTGTGGCACTCTCTGACACTCTCTCAGACAGACTGTGACACACTCTGACGCTCTCTGACACTGTCTTACACACGCGGTGACAGTCTCTGACTCTCTCTGAGACACATTGCAACACTCTCTGACTTTCTCTGACACTTTGAGAGGCACTGTGAAACACTCACATCCTCTCTGAAAATCTCTGAGACAGACTGGGACACTCTCTGACACGCTCTGAGACACAATATGACAAACTATGACACTCTGACTCTCTCAGACTCTGTCTGAAACACACTGTGACACTTTCTGAGACACACTGTGACTCTATCTGACACTCTCTGACATTCTCTGAGACACACTGTGACACTCTCTAATAGACTGTGACACTCTGTGAAACACTGACATTCTCTGACACACTGACTCTCTGACACACTTTAACAAACTCTGACATATGGTGACATTCTCTGAGACACTGTGACACTCTGTGAGACACACTGTGACATTTTCTGTCTCCCTCTAACTCTCTGAGACACACGGTGGCACTCTCTGAGACACACTGTGACATTATCTGACACTCACGGACACACTTTGAAACGCACTGTAACTTTCTCTGACAGGCTGTGACACTCTCTGAGAGACACTGTGACACCCCCTGAGGGACATTGTGACACTCTCTGACCTTCTCTGAGACACAGAGTGACAATTTCTGAGTCTCTCTGACACTCTCTGAGACACGCTATGACACTCTCTGACAGTCTATGACACATTGTGACATTCTCTGACTTTCTCTGACGCTCTTTGAGACAGACTGTGACATTCTCTGAGACACACTGTGACACTCTCTGTGACATACTGTGACACTCTCTGAGACACACTATGGCACTTTCTGACACTCTCTGAAACACACTGTGACAATCTCTGACGCTGTCTGACACTCTCTTAGACCCACTGTGACACTCTGTGACTCCCTCTGACACTGAGACACACTGTGACACAATCTAACCCTCTCCGACACTGTCTGAGACACACTGTGACACTCTCTGATTCTCTCTGCCACTCTCTGAAACACACTGTGACTCTCTATGACAGACTGTTACAGACTGTGACACTCTCTGTGACACACTGTGACACTCTCTGACCCTCTCTGACAATCTCTGAGTCACACTGTGTCACTCTCTGACAGACGGTGACACTCTGTGACACACTGTAACACTCTCTGTGACACATGTGGCACTCTCTGACACTCTCTGAGACAGACTCTGACACTCTATGACGTTCTCTGACACTCTCTTACACATACCTTGACACTCTGTGACTCTCTCTGACTCTCTGAGACACACTGTGGAACTCTGTGACTCTCTCTCTCTCTGAACCTCTGAGACAAATTGTGACACATTCTGACCCTCTATGAAACTCTCTGTGACACACTGTTACACTCACAGACCGCCTGTGACACCCTCTGACACATGGTGTCATTCTCTGTGACACTGTGACACTCTCTGAGATACACTGTGAAATTTTCTGTCTCCCTCTGACTCTCTGAGACACACTGTAACACTCTCTGAAACACACTGTGGAACTCTCTGACACTCTTTAGACACACTGTGTCACCCTGTGACTCTCTCTGACACTTTGAGACACACTGTGGCACTCTGTGACTAACTCTCTGACACTCCGAGACCCATTGTGACACTCTCTAACACACTGTGACAATCTCTGACCGATTGTGGCACTCTCTGACACTCTGTGACATTTTCTGACTCCCTCTGACTCCCTGAGACACACTGTGTCACTCTCCGAGACACACTGTAGCACTCTCTGACACTCTGAGACAGACTGTGACACTCTCTGACGCTCTCTGATAATCTCTTAGACACACTGTAACACTCTCTGACAGACTGTGACTCTCTGTGAGACAAACGCTGACCCTCTCAGACACTCTCTGAGAGAAAGTATGACACATTGTGACACTTTCTGACCGACTCTGAAACACTCTGAAATGCACTGTAACCTTCTCTGATAGACTGTGACATACTGTGACACTCTCTCAGGGACACTGTGACACTCCCTAAGACACATTGTGACACTCTCTGACCCCCTCTGACACTCTCTGAGACACAGCGTAACATACTCTGATTCTCTCAGACAATCTCTGAGACACACTATGACAGTCTTTGACAGTCTATGACATAATAAGACATTGTCTGACTTTCTCTGTCACTCTCTGAGGCAAACTATGGCACTCTCTAACAGACTGTGACACATTCTGATCCTCTCTGAGACAGACAGTGACACTCTCTGACGCTCTCTGACACTCTCTTAGACTCACTGTGACAATCTGTGACTGTCTCTGTCACTCTAACCGTCTCTGACCTTCTCTGAGACACACTGTGACACTCCCTAACACTCTCTGAAGCACACTATGACACTCTGATAGACGCTGACAGACTCTGACACTCTCTGTGACACTCTCTGACCGACTGTGACAGACTGTCTCACTGACTGTGACAGACTGTCACACTCTCTGTGACACTCTCTGACCAACTGTGACACTCTCTGTGACACGCTCTGACAGACTGTAACAGACTGAAACACTCTCTGTGACACTCTCTGACCGACTGTGATTCTCTCTGACAATGGTGACATTCTCTGAGACACTGTGACACTCTCTGAGACACACTGTGACATTTTCTGTCTCCCTCTGACTCTCTGAGACACACTGTGACATTTTCGGTCTCCCTCTGACTCTCAGAGACACACTGTGACACTCTCTGAGACAAATTGCGGCATCCTCTGACACTCTCTGAGACACACCGTGACACTCTGACACTGTCCAAGACTCTCTTAGACCCATAGTGACACTCTCTGACACGCTGAGACGCACTATGACACAATCTGACCCTGTCCGACACTGTCTGAGACACACTGAGACACTTTCTCACTCTCTCTGCCACTCTCTGAAACACACTGTGACTCTCTCTGACAGACTGTTACAGACTGTCACACTCTCTGTGACACACTGTGACACTCTCTGTGATACACTGTGGCACTCTCTGACAGACTTAGGCACTCTCTGACACATGGTGACAATCTCTGAGACACTATGACACTCTCTGAGACACACTGTGACATTTTCTGTCTCCCTCTGACTCTGAGAAACACTGTGATACTCTTTGAGACACACTGTGGCACTCTCTGAGACAGACTGTGGTACTCCCTGACGCTATCTGACACTCTCTTAGATATGCTGTGATACTCTGTGACTCTCTCTGACACTAAGACACACTGTGGCACTCTCTGACAGACGGTGACACTCTCTGACTCTCTCTGAGACATACTGTGACACTCTCTGACATACTGTGACATACTCTGAGAAACTGTTACATTCTCTGACACATGGTGTCATTCTCTGAGACACTGTGACACTCTCTGAGATACATTGTGACATTTTCTGTCTCCCTATTACTCTCTGAGACACACTGTAACACTCTCTGAGACACATTGTGGCACTCTCTAACACTCTCTGAGACACACCGTGACACTCTCTGTCGCTGTCCGACACTCTCTTAGACCTACTTTGACACTCTGTGACTCTCTGACTCTCTGACACTCTGACACGCACTGTGACACAATCTGACCCTCCCCAACGCTGTCTGAGATACACTTTGACACTCTCTGACTCTCTCTGCCACTCTCTGAAACACACTGTGACGCTCTCTGACAGACAGTTACAGACGGTCACACTCTCTGTGACAAACTGTGACACTCTCTGAGACGCACTGTGGCACTCTCTGACTGACTGAGACTCTCTCTGACACATGGTGACATTCTCTGAAACGCTATGACACTCTCTGAGACACACTGTGACATTTTCTGTCTCCCTCTGACTCTCTGAGACACACTATGAAACTCTTTGAGACACACTGTGGCACTCTCTGAGACAGACTGTGATACTCTCTGACTCTCTCTGAGACATACTGTGACACTCTCTGACATACTGTGACATACTCTGAGAAACGGTGACATTCTCTGACACATGGTGTCATTCTCTGAGACACTGTGACACTCTCTGAGATACAAAGTGACATTTTCGGTCTCCCTCTGACTCTCTGAGACACACTGTAACACTCTCTGAGACACACTGTGGCACTCTCTGACACATGGTGACATTCTCCGAGACGCTATGACACTCTCTGAGACACACTCTCTGTGACATTCTCTGTGACAAACTGTGACACACTGTGGCACTCTCTGAAACTCTCTTAGACACACTGTGACACCCTGTGACTCTCTCTGACACTCTGAGACACACTGTGGCACTCTGTGACTCTATGTCTGACACTCTGAGACACATTGTGACACTATCTGACCCTCTCTGACAATCTCTGAGACTCACTGTGTCAATCCCTGACAGACTGTGACACTCTCTGTGACACTCTCTGACACACTGTGACATTCTCTGGCCGCCTGTGACACCCTCTGATACACGGTGACATTCTCTGAGACACTGTGACACTATCTGAGACACATTGTGACCGTCTCTGACTCTTTCTGTCACTCTCTGAGACACACTGTAACACTCTCTGACAGACTGTGACCCTCTCTGAGACAAACGCTGACCCTCTCATACACTCTCTGAGAGAAAGTATGACACACTGTGACACTGTCTGACTAACTCTGACACACTCTGAAATGCACTGTAACCTTCTCTGACAGACTGTGACACTCTCTGAGACACACTCGCTGGTGTACATTGTGGCACTCTCTGAACGTCTCTGAGACACAGAGTGACAATTTCTGACTCTCTCTGACACTCTCTGAGACACGCTATGACACTCTCTGACAGTCTATGACACATTGTGACATTGTCTGACTTCACTGACACGCTCTAAGACAAACTGTGACACTCTCTGATGCTCTCTGACACTTTCTTAGACACACTGTGATACTCTCTCTGATACTCTAAGACACACTGTGATACAATCTGACCCTCTCTGACACTGTCTGAGACACACTTTGACATTCTCTGACTCCCTCTGCCACTCTCTGAAACACACTGTGACACTCTCTGACACACTGTGACACGCTCTGACCGACTGTGACACTCTCTGACACATGGTGACATTCTGAGACACTGTGACACTCTCTGAGACACGCTGTGACACTCTCTGACGCTCTCTAACAATCTATTAGACACACTGTGTCACTCTGTGACTCTCTCTGACACTCTGAGACACACTGTAACACAATCTGACCCTCTCTGACAATGTCTGAAACACATTGTGACTCTCTCTGATAGACCGTTACAGACTCTGATACGCCCTGACACATTGTGACACTCTCTGCGACACACTGTGGCACTCTCTGACCGACTGTGATACTCTCTGACACATGGTGACATTTTCTGTCTCTCTCTGACTCTCTGAGACACTGTCACACCCTCTGAGACAACCTGTGATACTCTCTGACGCTATCTGATACTCTCTTATATACGCTGTGACAATGTGTGACTCTCTGACACTGAGACACACTGTGGCACTCTCTGACAGACTGTGACACTCTCTGACTCTCTCTGAGACATACTGTGACACTCTCTGACATACTGTGACATATTCTGAGAAACGGTGACATTCTCTGACACATGGTGCCATTCTCTGAGACACTGTGACACTCTCTGAGATACACCGTGACATTTTCTGTATACCTCTGACTCTCTGAGACACACTGTAACACTCTCTTAGACACACTGTGGCACTCTCTGACCGACTGAGACTCTCTCTGGCACATGGTGACATTCTCTGAGACACTATGACACTCTCTGAGACACACTGTGACATTTTCTGTCTCCCTCTGACTCTGATACACACTATGACACTCTTTGAGACACACTGTGGCACACTCTGAGACAGACTGTGATACTCTCTGACGCTATCTAACACTCTCGTAGATACGCTGCGACACTCTGTGACTCTCTCTGACACTGAGACACACTGGCACTCTCTGACAGACTGTGACACTCTCTGACTCTCTCTGAGACATACTGTGACACTCTCTGACATACTGTGACATACTCTGAGAAACTGTGACATTCTCTGGCACATGGTGTCATTCTCTGAGACACTGTGACACTCTCTGAGATACACCGTGACAATCTCTTAGACACACTGTGTCACTCTGTGACTCTCTCTGACACTCTGAGACACACTGTGGCACAATCTGACCCTCTCTGACAATGCCTGAAACACATTATGACACTCTCTGACTCTCTCTGCCACTCTCTGAAACACACTGTGACTCTCTCTGATAGATTGTTACAGAGTCTGATACTCTCTGACACACTGCGACACTCTCTGCGACACACTGTGGCACTCTCTGACCGACTGTGACACTCTGTGACACATGGAGACATTTTCTGTCTCCCTCTGACTCTCTGAGACACACTGTGAGACTCTCAGAGACACACTGTGGCACCTTCTGAGACAACCTGTGATACTCTCTGACGCTCTCTGACACTCTCTTAGACACACTGTTACACTCTCTAACACTCTCTGAAAGACACTATGACACTCTCTGATAGACGGTGACAAACTGTGACACTCTCTGTGACACTCTCTGACAGACTGTGACAGACTGTCACACTCTCTGTGACACTCTCTGACCGACTATGACACTCTCTGACACATGGTGACATTCTCTGAGACACTGTGTAACTCTCTTTGAGACGCACTGTGACATTTTCTATCTCCCTCTTACTCTCTGAGACACACTGTGACACTCTCTGAGACAGACTGTGACAGTCTCTGATGCTCTCTGACACTCTCCTATTCACACTGTGACTCTCTGTGACTCTCTCTGACACTCTGAGACACACTGCGACACTTCCTGACCGTCCTGACACTCAGTGTGTCTCACTTTGACACTCTCTAACAGTCTATGACACAATGTGACATTTTCTGATTTTCTCTGACAGTCTCTGAGGCACACTGTGACACTCTCTGACCGATTGTGAGATACTGTCACACTCTCTCACTCTCTGAGGCACACCGTGACACAATCTGACTCTCTCTGACACTGTTTGAAACACACTGTGACACTCTCTTTCTCTTTGAGACACACTGTGACACAATCTGACTCTCTCTGACAATCTCCGAAACACACTGTGACACTCTCTGATAGGCGGTGACAGACTGTGACACTATCTGTGACACACTGTGACACTCTGTGACAGACTGTGACACTCTCTGACACATGGTAACATTCTCTGAGACACAGTGACACTCTCTGAGACACACTGTGACATTTCCTTTCTCCCTCTGACTCTCTGAGACACACTGTGACAATCTCCGAGACACACTGTGGCACTCTCCGACACTCTCTGAGACAAACTGTGACACTCTCTGACGCTCTCTGACACTCTCTTAGGCCCTCCGTGACACTCTGTGACTCTCTCTGAAACTCTGAGACCCACTGTAAAACAATATGCCCCTCACTGACAATGTCTGAGACACACTGTGACACTCTCGTACTCTCTCTGGCACTCTCTGAAACACACTGTAACTCTCTCTGACAGACTGTGACAGACTGTAACACTCTCTGTGACATACTGTGACACTCTCTGACACACTGTGACATTTTCTGAGACACTGTGACAATCTCTGAGACACTGTGACACTCTCTGAGACACTCTGTGGACTCTCTGACTCTCTCTGACACTCTCTGAGACAGACTGTGACACTCTCTGACTCTCACGGACACGCTCTGGGGTACACTGTGACACTCTCTCACTCTTTCTGTCACTGTCTGAGACACGCTGTAAAACTCCCTGACAGACTGTGACCCTCCCTGAGACAAAATCGGACTATGTCTGACACTCTCCAAAACAAACTGTGCCACACTGTGACACACTCTCACCCACTTTGAGACAGACTGTGACACTCTCTGATTCTATCTGACACTCTCTGAGGCACACTGTAACACTCTCTGACAGATTGTGCCCCTCTCTGAGACAAACGCTGACCCTCTCGGACACTCTCTGAGAGAACGTATGACGCACGGTGACACTGTCTGACTCTCTCTGACACACTCTGAAATGCACTATAACCTTCTCTGACAGACTGTGACATACTGTGACACTCTCTGAGGCACACAGTGACACTTTCTAACTCTCTCTACCTCTCTGATACACACTATGACACTCCCTGAGAGACATTGTGACACTCTCTGACCCTCTCTGACACTCTCTGAGACACACGTTGGCAATCTCTGACATTCTATGATACATTGCGACATTCTCTGACTTTCTCTGACACTCTCTAAGGCACACTATGGCACTCTCTGACAGACTGTGCCACATTCTGATCCTCTCTGTGATACACTGTGACGCTCTCTGACACTCTCTGAGACACACTGTGACACTCTCCGACGCTCTCTGACACTCTCTTAGACCCATTGCGACACTCTGTAACTCTCTCTGACACTCTGAGACACACTGTGACACAATCTGACCCACTCTGACACTGTCTGATACACACTGTGACACTCTTTGACTCTCTCTGACACTCTCTGCAACACACTGTGACACTGTCTGACAGACTGTGACACACTGTGACACTTTATGACACTCTCTGTCACTCTCTGAGATTCACTGTGACACTCACTGACTCTCTCTGAGACACATTGTCACACTCTCTAACTCTCTCTGAGACACACAGGGGTGACACCCTCTCTGAGACACAATGTGACACTCTCTGACTCCCACTGACTCTCTCGCTGACACATGTGACAATCTCTGAGAAACACTGTGGCACTCTCTGACTCACTCTATCTGACATACTGTGACATTCTCTGAAATACTGTGACACTCTCTGAGACATCGTGAAACTGTCTGAGACAAACAATGACACTCTCTGACTCTCTCTCACTCTGAGCCACAGTGACACTCTGTGAGTCACTGTGACACTCTCTGAGACACTGTGTGTCTCTCTGAGACATTGTGACACTTTCTAATCTTCTCTGTGACACTCTGTCTCTCTCTCTCTATCTGAGGCACACTGTGACACTCTCTGACTCTCTCAGACACTCTCTGAAACACACTGTGACACTCTCTGACAGACTGTGTCACTCTCAGACACTCTCTGACACATTGTGACATTCACTGACCACTGTTACACTTTCTGACACTCTCTGAGACACACTGTGACACTGTCTGACACTTTCAGAGACAAACTGAGACACTGCAAATTTCTGAGATACACTGTGACACACTCGACCATCTCTCTGACACAGTGACCCTCTCTGACACAGAGTAACACTCTCTGAGACATTGTGAAACTGTGTGAGACACACAGTGACACTCTCTGACTCCGTCTCTGTCACACTGTGACACTCTCTGAGACACTGTGACACTCTCTGTGACAGTGTGACCCTTTCTGACACTCTCTGTGACGCACTGTGATACTCTCTGTCTCTCCCTCTCTCTGAGACGCACTGTGACAACTTCTGTCTCTCTCACTCGCTGAAGTATACTGTGACACACTCTGAGACAGACTGTAACAGTCTCTGACACACTGCGACACTCTCTGACACTCATTCAGAGAAGCTTTGACACTTTCTGTCTCTCTCTGAGACACACTGTGACATTCTCTGACTCGTTCTTACATTCTCTGAAACACATTGTGACACTCTCTGACTCTCTCAGACACTCGCTAAAACACACTGTGACACTCTCGGACATACTGTGAAATTCTCCAACACTCTCAGACACACTCTGACACACTGTGACAATCTCTGACACACTGTGACACTTTCTGAAACTCCCTGAGACACACTGTGACACTCTCTGGCTCTCTCAGACACTCTCTGAAACACACTGTGACACTGTCTGACAGATTATGGCACTCTCTGACATTCTCAGACACTCTCTGACACACTGCGACACTTTCTGACACGTTCTGAGACACACTGTGACACTGTCTGACACTCTCTGAGACAAACTGTGAAACTTTCTGCAAATTTCTGAGACACACTCTGACACTCTCTGACTAACTCTCTTAAATACTGTGACCCTCTCTGACACAGAGTGACACCCTTTTAGACATTGTGAAACTGTCTGAGATACACAGTGACACTCTCTGACTCCGTCTCTGTCACTCTACGACACTCTCTGAGACACTGCGATACTCTCTGAGACACGGTGTCTCTCTCTGTGATACTGTGACACTTTCTGACATTCTCTGAGACAGACTGTGACACTCTTTGACTCTCTCAGACACTCTCTGACACACTGTGACAACCTCTGAGACACTGTAACACTCTCTGACACACGGTGACACTGTCTGACACACTCTGAGACAAACTGTGACACTTTCTGTCTCTCTCTGAGACACACAGAGACTCCTCTGACTCCCTCTGACACGCTGTGTCACTGTCGGACAGACTGTGACAAACTGTCACACTCTCTGTCTCTCTCTGACACTCTCTGACACACTGTGACTCTCTCTGACACACTGGGACGCTATCTGAGTTTCTCTGACACTCTCTGAGACACACAGAGATACTCCCTGAGACACACTGTGACACTCTCTGACTCTCCTCTGACATGCTGTGACACTCTATGACACACAGGGTCGCTCTCTGACTTTCTCTGACACTCTCAGAGACACACTGTGGCACTCTCTGACTCTCTCTGACACTCTCTGAAACACACTGCAACACTCTCTAACTTTCTCTGACACTCCCGTACACTCTCTGAGACGCACTGTGACACTCTCTGACAGACTGTGCCCCTCTCTGACTCTCTCAGACACTCTCTGACACACCGTGACAACCTCTGAGTCACTGTAACACTATCTGACACACCGTGACACTGTCTGACACACTCTGAGACAAATCTGTGACACTTTCTGTCTCTCTCTGAGACACAGAGAGACTCATCTGACTCTCTCTGACACGCTGTGTCACTGTCTGACAGACTGTGACAAACTGTCACACTCTCTGGCTCTCTCTGACACTGTCTGAGACACACTGTGACACTCTCTGACACACTAGGACGCTCTCTGACATTTTCTGACACGCACTGAGACACACAGAGATACTCTCTGAGACACACTGTGACACTCTGACTCTCCTCTGACACGCGGTGACATTCTCTGACACACAGGGACGCTCTCTGAATTTCTCTGACACTCTCAGAGACACACTGTGGCACTCTCTGACTCTCTCTGACATTCACTGAAACACACTGCAACACTCTCTAACTCTCTCTGACACTCCCGAACACTCTCTGAGAAACACTGTGACACTCCCTGACAGACTGTGACACTCTCTGACTCTCTCAGACACTCTCTGAAACACACTGCAACACTCTCTAACTCTCTCTGACACTCCCGTACACTCTCTGAGATGCACTGTGACACTCTCTGACAGACTGTGACCCTCTCTGACTCTCACAGACACTCTCTGATACACTGTGACAACCTCTGAGACACTGTAACACTATCTGACACACCGTGACACTGTCAGACACACTCTGAGACAAACCGTGACACTTTCTGTATCTTTCTGAGACACACAGACTCCTCTGACTCTCTCTGACACGCTGTGTCAGTGTCTGACAGACTGTGACAAACTGTCACACTCTCTGGCTCTCTCTGAGACACACTGTGACACTCTCTGAGACATTGGGACGCTCTCTGACTTTCTCTGACACTCACAGAGACACACTGTGGCACTCTCTGACTCTCTCTCTCACACTCTCTGAAATACACTGCAACACTCTCTAACTCTCTCTGACACTCCCGTACACTCTCTGAGACACACTGTGACACACTCTGACAGACTGTGACCCTCTCTGACTCTCTCAGACACTCTCTGACACACTGTGACAACCTCCGAGACACTGGAACACTCTCTGACACACCGTGACACTGTCTGACACACTCTGAGACAAACTGTCACACTCTCTGGCTCTCTCTGACACTCTCTGAGACACTCTGTGACACTGTCTGACACACTAGGACGCTCTCTGACTTTCTCTGACACTCACTGAGACACACAGAGATACTCTCTGAGACACACTGTGACACTCTCTGACTCTCCTCTGACACGCTGTGACACTCTCTGACACACAGGGACGCTCTCTGACTTTCTCTGACACTCTCAGAGACACACTGTGGCACTCTCTGACTCTCTCTGACACTCTCTGAAACACACTGTGACACTCTCTAACTCTCTCTGACACTCCCGTACACTCTCTGAGATGCACTGTGACACTCTCTGACAGACTGTGACCCTCTCTGACTCTCACAGACACTCTCTGATACACTGTGACAACCTCTGAGACACTGTAACACTATCTGACACACCGTGACACTGTCAGACACACTCTGAGACAAACCGTGACATTTTCTGTATCTTTCGGAGACACACAGACTCCTCTGACTCTCCCTGACACGCTGTGTCACTGTCCGACAGACTTTGACACACTGGCACACTCTCTGACTCTCTCTGACTCTCTCTGAGACACACTGTGACACTCTCTGACACCCTCTGACACTCAGAGATACAGTCTGACTCTCTCTGATACACACAGGGATATTCTCTGATTCTCTCTGACCCACACTGTGACATTCTCTGACTCTTCACTAACACACAGAGAAACTCTCTGATTCTCTCTGTGACACACTGTGACACGCTCTGGCACCCTCTGACACAATCTGAGACAGTCTGTGACACTCTCTGACAAACTGTGATAAACTGTGACACTCTCTCTCTCTCTCTGAGACACACATTGATACTCTCTGTCTCGATCTGAGACACACATTGACACTCTCTGACACAATGTGACACTCTCTGAGATACTGTGAAACTGTCTGACTCTCTCTGAATCACACTGTGACATTCTCTGACAAACTCTGAAACTCTCTGACTCTCTCTCTAACACACTGTGACAATCTCTGACACACTGTGACACTCTCTGATACTGAGAAATACTGTGACACTCTCTGACTCTCTCTGAGTCTCTCGCAGACACACTGAAACTCGCTGACACACTGTGACACTTTCTGACTCTCTCTGAGACGCTCAGTGATATTCTCTGTCTCGCCCTGAGACGCACTGTGACACTCGCTGACACAGTGTGACAGTCTCTGAGACAGTGTGACACTCTCTGACTCTCTCTGACACACTGTGACACTCACTGATACATTGTGACACTCTCTGACTCTCTTTCTGATAACCTGTGACACTCTCTGAAACACTGTGACACTCTCTGACACACTCTGAGACACACTCTGACACTCTCTGATTCACTTGAGACACATTGTGCCACTCTCTGTCACGTTCTGAGACAAGCTGTGACACTATCTGACAGACTGTGACACCTCGTGACACACTCTGAAACACTCTGACGCCTTGTGACACTCTTTGAAACACTGTGAGACTTGCTGACACTCTCTGCGATACAGTGACTCTGTCTGACTCTCTCTTACGCACTGTGATGCTCTCTGCCTCTTTCTCTCTTACGCACTGTGACGCTCTCTGACTCTCTCTGAGAGAAACTGTGACACTCTCTGACATGCTCTGAGACAGACTGTGACACTCTCTGACGCATTGAGACACGCTCTGACAACTGTCACACTCTCTGACAATCTCTCTGTGACACTCTGAGACAAACTATGAAATGCTTTGACAGACTGTCGCACCCTGTGACACTCTCTGACCCTCTCTGACAAACCATGAGAAACACTGCCACACTATATGACTGTCTCTGACACTCTGAGACACGCTCTGAAAAACTATGATACTCGAATCTCTCTGACACTTTCTGTGACATACTGTGACACTCTCTGACACACTGTGTCACACACTGATTCTCTCTCTGACACCCTGTCACATTCTCTGACACGCTGAGACACACTGTGACATTCTCTGACTCTCTCCCTGACCCACTGTGACTCTCTCTTACACACTGACACACTCTCTGACTCTCTCTCTGACACACTGCGAAACTCTCTGACTTTCGCTCTGACACACTGAGACACTCTCTGATACACTGTCACACTCCCTGACTCTTTCTCTGACACACTGTGAAACGCTCTGACAGACTGTGACACCATGTCACACTCTCTGACAATCTCTGACACACTATGAGAAACACTGCAACCCTCTCTGACTCTGTCTGACTCTCTCTTACGCACTGTGATGCTCTCTGCCTCTCTCTCTCTTACGCACTGTGACGCTCTGTGACTCTCTCTGAGAGAAACTGTGACACTCTCTGACACGCTGAGACACACTGTGACACTCTCTGACTCTCTCCCTGACCCACTGTGACACTCTCTTACACACTGACACACTCTCTGAATCTCTTTGACACACTGTGACACTCTCTGACTTTCGCTCTGAAACACTGAAACACTCCCTGATACACTGTCATACTCCCTGACTCTCTCTCTGACACACTGTGAAACGCTCTGACAGACTGTGACACCATGTCACACTCTCTGACAATCTCTGACACATTATGAGAAACACTGCTACCCTCTCTGACTCTGTCTGACTCTCTCTTACGCACTGTGATGCTCTCTGCCTCTCTCTCTCTTACGCACTGTGACGCTCTCTGACTCTCTCTGAGAGAAAAGGTGACACTCTCTGACATGCTCTGAGACACACTGTGACACTCTCTGACGCACTGAGACACTCTCTGGCAACTGTCACACTCTCTGACAATCTCTCTGTGACACACTGTGACACTCTGAGACAAACTATGACATGACTATGACACTCTCTGACCCTCTCCCTTACCCACTGTGACACTCTCATACACACCGACACACTCCCTGTCTCTCTCCCTGACACACTGCGACACTCTCTGACTTTCGCTCTGACACACTGAGACACTCTCTGATACACTGTCACACTCCCTGACTCTCTCTCTGACACACTGTGAAACGCTCTGACAGAATGTGACACCATGTCACACTCTCTGACAATCTCTGACACACTATGAGAAACACTGCAACCCTCTCTGACTCTCTCTGAGACACACAGTGATACTGTCTGTCTCGCTCTGAGACGCACCGTGACACTCTCTGACACAATGTGACACTCTCTGAGACAGTGTGACACTCTCTGACTCTCTCTGACGCACTGTGACACTCACTGACACATTGTGACACTCTCTGACTATCATTCTGATAACGTGCCACACTCTCTGAAACACTGTGACCCTCTCTATCACTCTCTGAGAGACACTGTGACACTCTCTGACACTCTCTGAGACACACTGTGACACTCTCTTTCTCGCTCTGAGACACACTGTGACACTATCTGACTCTCTGACACCTTGTGACACTGTGCGACTTGCTGACACTCTCTGAGACATACTGTGACACTCTCTGACTCTCTCTCTCTCTCTCTCTGACGCAATGTGACGCGCTCTGACTCTCTCTGAGACAAACTGTGACACTCTCTGACATGCTCTGAGACACACTGTGACTCTCTCTGACACTCGGAGACACACTGTGACACTCTCTGTCACATACTGAGACACACTGTGACACCCTCTGATACTCCTGGTCTCTCGCTGTGACACTGTGTCACAGTATTTCTCTCTCAGAGACAGTGTGACACTCTTTGACTCTTCGTCATACTCTTTGACTCTCTCTGAGACACGCTGTGACACACGCTGGCACTCTCTGAGACTCTCCCTCTGACTCTCTCTGAGACTCTCTCTGACACTCTCGGTCTCTCGCTGAGACACAATGTACCACATTATTTCTCTCTCGGAGACACTGTGAGACTCTCTGAGACACACTGTGACAGTCTCTGAGACACTCTGTGAAAGACTTTGACACTCTCTGACACTCTGAGACACACTCTGACACACTGTGACTCTCTCTGAGACACACTGTGACACTGTCTGTGGTACACTGTGACACTCACTGACACTCTGGGACACGCATTGATACACGCTGACACTCTCTACGACACACAGTGATACTCCTTAACTCTATCTGAGACACACAGTGATACTCTCTGACACGCCCTGAGACACACTGTGACACTCTCTGTCTCTTTCTGAGACACGCAGTGATACTCTCTGTCTCGCTCTGAGACACACTGCGACACTCTCCGAGACACACGGTGACACTATCTGACACACTGTGACACGCTCGGAGACACACTGTAACACTCTTTGACTCTCTCTGAGACACATAGTGACACTCTCTGACACGCTCTGAGACACACTGTGACACTCTCTAACTACCTTTTGCACTCTGAGACACTCTCTATCCGACTATGACACTCTCTGACTCTCTCTGAAACTCTGTGAGACACCCTGTGACACTATCTGAAACACTGTGACACTTGCTGACCCTCTCAGAGACACACTGACACTCTCTGACTCCCTCTCTTGCGTACTGTGGCACTCTCTGACTCTCTCTAAGACACAGAGTAACACTCTCTGACACGCCCTGAGACACAATGTGACACTCTGAGAGATACTGTGACTCTCTCAGAGTCTCTCTGACTCTCGTCTGACACACAGAATGCTCTCTGACTCTCTCTGAGACACACTTTGACACTCTCAGACACACTCTGACACGCTCTGACTATCTCTCTGACACACTGTGGCAATCTCTGTCACACTGCGAGATTCTCTGACACTCTGAGAAACACTGTGGCACTTTGTGACTACCTCTGACACTCTGCGACATGCTCTGACAGACTGCGACAGTCTGACTCTCTCTGAGACACACTGTGACACTCTCTGACACACTGTGACACTCTCTGACACATTATGACACTCTCTGAAGCACTGTGACACTTGCTGACAATCTCTGAGACACGGTGACACTCTCTGACACGCACTGAGACACACTGCGACACGCTCTGACACAATCTGAGACAGTCTGTGACACTGACAGACTGCTAAAAACTGTGAGTCGCTCTGTCTCTCTCTGACATTCTCTGAGAAAGACTGTGACAGTCTCTGACGCTCTCTGAGACACACAGTGATACTCTCTGTCTCGCTCTCAGACACACATTGAAGCTCTGACACAATGTGATACTCTCTGAGACATTGCGACACTCTCGGACTCTCTCTGAGACACACTGTGACACTCTCTGACACCCTCTGACATTCAGAGATACAGTCTGACTCTCTCTGATACACACAGGGATATTCTCTGACTCTCTCTGACCCACACTGTGACATTCTCTGACTCTTCTCTGACACACAGAGATACTCTCTGATTCTCTCTGTGACACACTGTGACACTCTCTGGCACCCTCGGACACAATTTGAGACAGACTGTGACACTCTCTGACAAACTGTGATAAACTGTGACACTCTCTCTCTCTCTGAGACACACATTGATACTCTCTGTCTCGATCTGAGACACACATTGACACTCTCTGACACAATGTGACACTCTCTGAGATACTGTGAAACTGTCTGACTCTCTCTGAGACACACTGTGACACTCTCTGACAAACTCTCTGATTCTCTCTCTGATTCTCTCTCTAACACACTGTGACAATCTCTGACACACTGTGACACTCTCTGATACTGAGAAATACTGTGACACTCTCTGACTCTCTCTGAGTCTCTCGCAGACACACTGAAACTCGCTGACACACTGTGATACTTTCTGACTCTCTCTGAGACGCTCAGTGATATTCTCTGTCTCGCTCTGAGACGCACTGTGACACTCGCTGACACAGTGTGACAGTCTCTGAGACAGTGTGACACTCTCTGACTCTCTCTGACACACTGTGACACTCACTGATACATTGTGACACTCTCTGACTCTCTTTCTGATAACCTGTGACACTCTCTGAAACACTGTGACACTCTCTGACACACTCTGAGACACTCTCTGACTCTCTTGAGACACATTGTGCCACTCTCTGTCACGTTCTGAGACAAGCTGTGACACTATCTGACAGACTGTGACACCTCGTGACACACTCTGAAACACTCTGACGCCTTGTGACACTCTTTGAAACACTGTGAGACTTGCTGACACTCTCTGCGATACAGTGACTCTGTCTGACTCTCTCTTACGCACTGTGATGCTCTTTGCCTCTTTCTCTCTTACGCACTGTGACGCTCTCTGACTCTCTCTGAGAGAAACTGTGACACTCTCTGACATGCTCTGAGACAGACTGTGACACTCTCTGACGCATTGAGACACGCTCTGACAACTGTCACACTCTCTGACAATCTCTCTGTGACACACTGTGACACTCTGAGACAAACTATGAAATGCTTTGACAGACTGTCGCACCCTGTGACACTCTCTGACCCTCTCTGACAAACCATGAGAAACACTGCCACACTATATGACTGTCTCTGACACTCTGAGACACGCTCTGAAAAACTATGATACTCGAATCTCTCTGACACTTTCTGTGACATACTGTGACACTCTCTGACACACTGTGTCACACACTGATTCTCTCTCTGACACCCTGTCACATTCTCTGACACGCTGAGACACACTGTGACACTCTCTGACTCTCTCCCTGACCCACTGTGACTCTCTCTTACACACTGACACACTCTCTGACTCTCTCTCTGACACACTGCGAAACTCTCTGACTTTCGCTCTGACACACTGAGACACTCTCTGATACACTGTCACACTCCCTGACTCTTTCTCTGACACACTGTGAAACGCTCTGACAGACTGTGACACCATGTCACACTCTCTGACAATCTCTGACACACTATGAGAAACACTGCAACCCTCTCTGACTCTGTCTGACTCTCTCTTACGCACTGTGATGCTCTCTGCCTCTCTCTCTCTTACGCACTGTGACGCTCTGTGACTCTCTCTGAGAGAAACTGTGACACTCTCTGACACGCTGAGACACACTGTGACACTCTCTGACTCTCTCCCTGACCCACTGTGACACTCTCTTACACACTGACACACTCTCTGAATCTCTTTGACACACTGTGACACTCTCTGACTTTCGCTCTGAAACACTGAAACACTCCCTGATACACTGTCATACTCCCTGACTCTCTCTCTGACACACTGTGAAACGCTCTGACAGACTGTGACACCATGTCACACTCTCTGACAATCTCTGACACATTATGAGAAACACTGCTACCCTCTCTGACTCTGTCTGACTCTCTCTTACGCACTGTGATGCTCTCTGCCTCTCTCTCTCTTACGCACTGTGACGCTCTCTGACTCTCTCTGAGAGAAACTGTGACACTCTCTGACATGCTCTGAGACACACTGTGACACTCTCTGACGCACTGAGACACTCTCTGGCAACTGTCACACTCTCTGACAATCTCTCTGTGACACACTGTGACACTCTGAGACAAACTATGACATGACTATGACACTCTCTGACCCTCTCCCTTACCCACTGTGACACTCTCATACACACCGACACACTCCCTGTCTCTCTCCCAGACACACTGCGACACTCTCTGACTTTCGCTCTGACACACTGAGACACTCTCTGATACACTGTCACACTCCCTGACTCTCTCTCTGACACACTGTGAAACGCTCTGACAGAATGTGACACCATGTCACACTCTCTGACAATCTCTGACACACTATGAGAAACACTGCAACCCTTTCTGACTCTCTCTGACTCTGTCTGAGACACACAGTGATACTGTCTGTCTCGCTCTGAGACGCACTGTGACACTCTCTGAGACAGTGTGACACTCTCTGACTCTCTCTGACTCTCTCTGAGACACACAGTGATACTGTCTGTCACTCTCTGAGACGCACCGTGACACTCTCTGACACAATGTGACACTCTCTGAGACAGTGTGACACTCTCTGACTCTCTCTGACGCACTGTGACACTCACTGACACATTGTGACACTCTCTGACTATCATTCTGATAACGTGTCACACTCTCTGAAACACTGTGACACTCTCTATCACTCTCTGAGACACACTGTGACACTCTCTGACACTCTCTGAGACACACTGTGACACTCTCTTTCTCGCTCTTAGACACACTGTGGCACTATCTGACTCTCTGACACCTTGTGACACTGAGACTTGCTGACACTCTCTGAGACACACTGTGACACTCTCTGACTCTTTCTCTCTCTCTGACGCAAAGTGACGCGCTCTGACTCTCTTTGAAACAAACTGTGACACTCTCAGACACGCTCTGAGACACACTGTGACTCTCTCTGACACTCGGAGACACACTGTGACACTCTCTGTCACATACTGAGACACACTGTGACATCCTCTGATACTCTCGGTCTCTCGCTGAGACACTGTGTCACAGTATTTCTCTCTCAGAGACACTGTGACACTCTTTGACTCTTCGTCATACTCTTTGACTCTCTCTGATACACGCTGTGACACACTCTGGCACTCTCTGAGACTCTCCCTCTGACTCTCTCTGAGACTCTCTCTGACACTCTCGGTCTCTCGCTGAGACACAATGTATCACATTATTTCTCTCTCGGAGACACTCTGAGACTCCCTGAGACACACTGTGACATTCTCTGAGACACTCTGTGAAAGACTTTGACACTCTCTGACACACACTCTGACACACTGTGACTCTCTCTGAGACATGCTGTGACACTCTCTGAGACACACTGTGACACTCTCTGTGGTACACTGTGACACTCACTGACACTCTGGGACACGCACTGATACACACTGACACTCTCTACGACACACAGTGATACTTCTTAACTCTATCTGAGACACACAGTGATACTCTCTGACACGCCCTGAGACACACTGTGACACTCTCTGTCTCTTTCTGAGACACGCAGTGATACTCTCTGTCTCGCTCTGAGACACACTGCGACACTCTCTGATACAATGTGACACTCTCAGAGATACTGTGACACTCTCGGAGTCTCTCTGAGACTCACTGTGACACTCTCCGAGACACACTGTGACACTATCTGACACACTGTGACACGCTCTGAGACACACTGTGACACTCTCTCACTACCTTTTGCACTCTGAGACACTCTCTATCCGACTATGACACTCTCTGACTCTCTCTGAAACTCTGTGACACACCCTGTGACACTGTCTGAAACACTATGACACTTGCTGACCCTCTCAGAGACACACTGACACTCTCTGACACCCTCTCTTGGGCACTGTGGCACTCTCTGACTCTCTCTAAGACACAGAGTAACACTCTATGACACGCCCTGAGACACAATGTGACACTCTGAGAGATACTGTGACACTCTCAGAGTCTCTCTGACTCTCGTCTGACACACAGAGATGCTCTCTGACTCTCTCTGAGACACACTGCGACACACTCTGACACACTGTGACACTCTGTGACACATTATGACACTCTCTGAAGCACTCTGACACTTGCTGACAATCTCTGAGACACTGTGACACTCTCTGACACGCTTTGCGACACGCTGTGACACGCTCTGACACATTCTGAGACAGTCTGTGACACAGACAGACTGCAATAAACTGTGAGTCGCCATGTCTCTCTCTGACATTCTCTGAGACACACTGTGACAGTCTGACTGTCTCTTACACTCGGAGACACTCTCTGACAGACTATGACACTCTCTGACTCTCTCTGACACTGTCTGAGATACACTGTGACACTCTCTGGCAGACTCTGACATGCTCTGGCTATCTCTCTGGCACACTCTGACAATCTCTGTCACACTGTGAGACTCTCTGACACTCTGAGACTCACAGTGACAATTTGTGACTATCTCTGACACTGTGAGACATGCTCTGACAGACTGTGATACTCTCTGACTCTGTCTGACACTCTCTGAGACATGCTGTGACACTATCTTGACACACTGTGACACTCTCTGACTCTCTCTCTGACACCGTTTGACACTCTCTGAAACACTGTGACACTTGCTGACCCTCTCTGTGACACACTCTGACACTCTCTGAGACACGCATTGATACTCTCTGACACTCTCTGAGACACACAGTGATATTCTCTAACTCTCTCTGAGACACACAGTGATACTCTATGACTCTCTTCACGACACACTGTGACACTCTCTGACACACTGTGACACTCTCTGACTCTCCTCTTACACACAAAAATACTCTCTGACTCTCTCGTGTCTCTCTGTGAAACTCTCTGAGACACACTGTGACACTCTCTGACACACTTTGACGCGCTCTGAGACACACTATGACACTATCTAATACATTGTGACACGCTCAGAGACACACTGTAACACTCTTTGACGCTCTCTGAGACACACTGTGACACTCTCTAACACGCTCTGAGACACACTGTGACACTCTCTGTCTCTTTCTGAGATACGCAGTGATACTCTCTGCCTCGATCTGACACACACTGCGACACTCTCTGATACAATGTGACACTCTCAGAGATATTTTGACACTCTCGGAGTCTCTCTGAGACTCACTGTGACACTCTCCGAGACACACTGTGACACTATCTGACACACTGTGACACACTCAGAGATACTGCGACAATCTCAGAGTCTCTCTGACTCTCCGCTGACACACAGAGATACTTTCTGACTCTCTCTGAGACACACTGTGACACTCTCTGACTCTCTCTGAGACACACTGTGATACTCTCTGACTCTCTCTGAGACACACTGTGATACTCTGACTGTCCTCTTACGCACTGTGACAATGTCTGACACACTGACACTCTCTGACAAACTGTGACACTCTCTGACACACTGCGACGCTCCCTGACTTTCTCTGACACTCTCTGAGATACATAGAGATACTCTCTGACTCTCTTTGACACTCTCTGAAACACACTCTGACACTCTCTAACTCTCTCTGACACTCTGTTACACTCTCTGAGACACACTGTGACACTTTCTGACAAACTGTGACACACTGTAACACTCTCTGACCCTCTGAGATACACAGTGATACTCTCTGATTCTCTCTGACACATTCTGAGACAGTCTGTTACACTTTCTTTCAGACTGTGGTAAACTGTTACTCTCTCTGTCTCTCTCTCTCGCTGACACTGTCTGAGACGTACTGTGACACTCTCTGAGACACACAGTGATACTCTCTGTCTCACACTGAGAGATGCTGTGACACTCTCTGACACAATGTGACACTCTCTGAGACACTGTGACACACTCTGAGACACACAGTGACACTCTCTGACACACTCTGACATGCTCTGGCTGTCTCTCTGACACACTCTGACAATCTCTGTCACACTGTGAGACTTTCTGACACTCTGAGACACACTGTGACACTATCTGACACACTGTGACACGCTCGGAGACACAGTGTAACACTCTTTGACTCTCTCTCAGACACACTGTGACACACTCTGACATGCTCTGAGACACACTGTGACACTCCCTGACTACCTCTTACACTCTGAGACATTCTCTGTCCGACTATGACACTCTCTGACTCTCTGTGAAACTCTCTGAGACACGCTGTGACCGTCTCTGACACATTGTGTCATTTGCTTACACTCTCAGAGACAATGTGACACCATCTGACTACCTCTTACACTCGGAGACACTCTCTGACAGACTATGACACTCTCTGACTCTCTCTGACACTGTCTGAGACACACTGTGACACTCTCTGGCAGACTCTGACATGCTCTGGCTATCTCTCTGGCACACTCTGACAATCTCTGTCACACTGTGAGACTCTCTGACACTCTGAGACTCACAGTGACAATTTGTGACTATCTCTGACACTGTGAGACATGCTCTGACAGACTGTGATACTCTCTGACTCTGTCTGACACTCTCTGAGACATGCTGTGACACTATCTTGACACACTGTGACACTCTCTGACTCTCTCTCTGACACCGTTTGACACTCTCTGAAACACCGTGACACTTGCTGACCCTCTCTGTGACACACTCTGACACTCTCTGAGACACGCATTGATACTCTCTGACACTCTCTGAGACACACAGTGATATTCTCTAACTCTCTCTGAGACACACAGTGATACTCTATGACTCTCTTCACGACACACTGTGACACTCTCTGACACACTGTGACACTCTCTGACTCTCCTCTTACACACAAAAATACTCTCTGACTCTCTCGTGTCTCTCTGTGAAACTCTCTGAGACACACTGTGACACTCTCTGACACATTGTGTCACAGCGTGTCTCAGAGTGTCAGAGAGTCTCACAATGTGACGGAGATTCTCACAGCGTGTCAGAGAGATAGCCAGAGCGTGTCAGAGTGTGTCAGAGAGCGTCACAGTGTGTCAGAGAGAGACAGAGAGAGTCAGAGAGTGTCACAGTCTGTCAGAGAGCGTCTCAGTGTGTAAGTGGTAGTCAGAGAGTGTCACATTGTGTCTCAGAGTGTCATCGAGTGTCACAGAGAGTGTCAGAGAGTGTCACAGTGTGTCTCAGAGACTTTCGGAGAGAACCAGAGAGTGTCATAGTCTGACAGAGAGTGTTTCAGAGTGTAAGATGTAGTCAGAGAGTGTCACAGTGTGTCTCAGAACGTGTCAGAGAGTGTCACTGTGTGTCTCAGAGAGAGTCAGAGAGTGCCACAGTGCGTCAGAGAGGGAGTCAGAGAGTGACAGTGTATCTCTGAGAGGGTCAGCAAGTGTCACAGTGTTTCAGACAGTGTCACAGGGTGTCTCACAGAGTTTCAGAGAGAGTCAGAGAGTGTCATAGACGGATAGAGAGTGTCTCAGAGTGTAAGAGGTAGTTAAAGAGTGTCACAGTGTGTCTCAGAGCGTGTCAGAGTGTGTCACAATGTGTCTCAGAGAGAGTCAAATAGTGTTACAATGCGTCTCCGAGCATGTCACAGTGTGTCTCAGAGAGTGTCACAGTGTGTCTCAGAGAGTGTCACAGTGAGACACGCAGTGATACTCTCTGTCTCACTCTGAGACACACTGCAACACTCTCTGAAACAATGTGACACTCTCAGAGATACTGTGACACTCTCGGAGTCTCTCTGAGACTCACTGTGACACTCTCCGAGACACACTGTGACACTCTCTGACTCTCACTGTAACACTCTCTGACTGTCTCTGAGACACACAGTGACACTCTCTGACACATTCTGAGACGGTCTGTGACACTTTATTTCAGACTGTGGTAAACTGTGACTCTCTCTGTCTCTCTCCGACACTCTCTGAGACACACTGTGACACTCTCTGAGACACACAATGATACTCTCTGTCACGCTCTGAGACACACTGTGACACACTCTGACACAATGTGACACTCTCTGAGACACTGTGACACACTCTGAGACACACTCTGACACTTTCTGACACGCTCTGCCTATCTCTCTGGCACACCCTGACAATCTCTGTCACACTGTGAGACTCTCTGACACTCAGAGACACACTGTGACACTTTGTGACTACTTCTGACACTCTGAGACTTGCTCTGACAGACTGTGACACTCTGACTCTCTCTGACACTCTCTGGGACATGCTGTGACACTCTCTGACTCTCTCTCTCTGACACCCTGTGACACTCTAAAGCACTGTGAAACTTGCTGACCCACTCTGAGACACACTGTGACACTATGTGACTACCTCTGAAACTCTTAGACATGCTCTGACAGACGGTGGCAACCTCTGACTCACTCTCTGACACCCAGTGACAATCATTGAAATACTGTGACACATTGCTGACACTCTCTGACTCTCACTGAAGCATTGTGATACTCACGGACTCCCTCTGAGACACACTGTGACAGACTCTGACACCCACTGAGTCACACTGTGACACTCTCTCACTCTCTCCGTGATTGCACTGCAACACTCTCTGACACAATATCACACTCTCTGCCTCTCTCTCTGACACTCTCAAAGACACACTGTGACACTATCTGACACACTGTGACATTCTCTGACTCTCTCGTACGCTCTCTGAGACACAGTCTAACACAATGTGACACTCTCGGACTCGCTCTCTGAAACCCTTTGACACTCTCTGAAGCACTGAGACACTTGCTGACAATCTGTGAGACACAGTGTGACACTCTCTGACACGTTCTGAGACACAATGTGACACTCTCTGACTCTCTCTGAGACACACTGTGACACTCACTGACACAATCTGGGACACTCTATGACACTCTGACAGACTGTGATAAACTGAGAGTCTCTCTGTCTATCTCTGACACTCTCTGGGACACGTTGTGCCAGTCTCTGACTCTCTCTGAGACACACTGTGACACTCTCTGACACAATGTGAAGCACTGTGAGATACTGTGAAACTCTCTGACTCTCTCTAAGACACACAGTGATACTCTCTGTCAAGCTCTGAGACGCACTGTGACAATCTCTGACTCTCTCTGAGACAGACAGTGATACTATCTGTCTCGCTCTGAGACACACTGTGACACTCTCTGACTTTCTCTGAGACAGACAGTGATACTCTCTGTCTCGCTCTCAGACACACATTGACACTCTCTGACACAATGTGACACTCTCTGAGATACTGTGACACTCTCGGACTCTCTCTGAGACTCACTGTGACACTCCCTGACACACTCTGACACTCTCTGAATCTCTCTCTGACACATTGAGACAATCTCTGACACACGGTGAAACTGTCTGACAAACTCGGACACGCTCTGACTCTCTCTCTCTCTGTCACCCTGTGACACCCTGAGACACACTGTGACACTTTCTGAGTACCTACGACTCTCTGAAACATGCTCTGACAGACTGTGACACAATCTGACACTCTCTGACACTCTCTGAGACACACTGTGATACCCTCTGAGACACACTGTGACACGCTATGACTCTCTGAGACACAATGTCAGACTCTGTGACTCTCTGAGCTTCACTGTGAAACTCTCTGAGACACACTGTGACACGCTCTGAGACACACTGTGATACTCTCTGACACACTGTGACACGCTCTGAGACACACTGTAACAAACTTTGACGCTCTCTGAGACGCACGGTGAAATTCTCTGACATGCTCACATGCTCTGAGACACACTGTGACACTCTCTGTCACTTTCTGAGATACGCAGTGAAACTCCCTGACTCTCTCTGAGACACACTGCGACACTCTATGACACATTGTGACACAATCAGAGATACTGTGACAATCTCAGAGTCTCTCTGACTCTCCGCTGACACAAATAGATACTTTCTGCCTCTCTCTGAGACACACTGTGACACTCTCTGACTCTCTCTGAGACACACTGTGATACTCTGACTCTCCTCTGACACATTGTGACAATGTCTGACACACTGTGACACTCTCTGACACACTGTGACAATGTCTGACTTTCTCCGACACTCTCTGAGATACAAAGAGATACTCTCTGACTCTCTCTGACACTCTCTGAAACTCACTCTGACACTCACTCTCTCTGGCACTCCGTTACAATCTCTGAGACACACTGTGACACTCTCTGACAGACTGTGACACACTGTAACATTCTCTGACTCTCTCTGAGACTCACAGTAATACGCTCTGATACTCTCTGGCACATTCTGAGACTATCTGTGACACTTTCTTTCAGACTGTGGTAAACTGTGACTCTCTCTGTCTCTCTCTGTCTCTGACACTCTCTGAGACATACTGTGACACTCTCTGACTCTCTCTGACACTCTCAGAGACACGCAGTCACACTCTCTGAAAACCTCTGACACGCTCTGACTCTCTCTCTCTGACACCCTGTGACACTCTGAGACACACTGTGACACTTTCTCACTACCTCCAACACTCTGAAACATGCTTTGACAGACTGTGAAACAATCTGACACTCACTGACACGCTCTGAGACACACTGTGACACGCTCTGAGACACACTGTGGCACTCTATGACTCTCTGAGACACACTGTGAGACTCTCTGACACACTGTGACACGCTCTGAGACACACTGTGACACTCTCTGACACACTGTGACACGCTCTGAGACACACTGTAACGAACTTTGACGCTCTCTGAGATGCACGGTGACACTCTCTGACATGGTCTGAGACACACTGTGACATTCTCTGTCTCTTTCGGAGATACGCAGTGAAACTTCCTGACTCTCACTGAGACACACTGCGACACTCTATGACACATTTTGACACACTCAGATATACTGTGACACTCTCAGAGTCTCTCTGACTCTCCGCTGACACACAGAGATACTTTCTGACTCTCTCTGAGACACACTGTGATATTCTGACTCTCCTCTGACACACTGTGACAATGTCTGACACACTGTGACACTCTGACACACCGCGATGCTTCATAACTTTCTCCGACACTCTCTGAGATACACAGAGATACTCTCTGACACTCTCTGACGCAATGTGATACTCTCTGAGACACTGTGACTCACTCTGACACACTGTGAGATTCTCTGACGCACTGAGACACACTCTGAAACACTTTGGCACTTTCTGAGACACACCGTGAAACACTTTGACACTCTCTGCGTAACACGATAACACTCTCTGACACTCTGAGACACGCATTGATACTCTCTGACACTCTCTGAGACACACAGTGATACTCTCTGACTCTCTTCGAGGCACCCTGTGACACGCTCTGACACACTGTGACACTCTCTGACTCTCCTCTGACAGACAGAGATACTCTCTGACTCTCTCTGAGACACACTGTGACACTCTGACTCTCCTCTGACACACTGTGACAATGTCTGACACACTGTGACACTCTCTGACACACTGCGATGCTCTCTGACTTTCTGTGACACTCTCTAAGACACTCAGACATACTCTCTGACTCTCTCTGAAACTTCCTCTGACAATCTATCACTCTCTCTGACACTCCATTACACTCTCTGAGACACACTGTAACACTCTCTGACTCTCTCTGCGACACACAGTGACTCTCTCTGACACAATGTTACGCACTGTGAGATACTGTGACACTCTCTGACTCTCTCTAAGACACACAGTGATACTCTCTGTCTCGCTCTGAGACGCACTGTGACACTCTCTGACTCTCTGAGGCAGACCGTGATACTCTCTGTCTCGCTCTCAGACACACATTGACACTCTCTGACACAATGTGACACTCTCTGAGATACTGTGACACTCTCGGACTCTCTCTGAGACTCACTGTGACACTCCCTGACACACTCTGAAACGTTCTGAATCTCTCTCTGACACACTGAGACAATCTCTGACAGACTGTGACACTGTCTGACTCTCTCTGACACTCTCTGAGACACACAGTCACACTCTCTGACAAACTCTGACACGCTCTGACTCTTTCTCTCTGACACCCTGTGACACTCTGAGACACACTGTAACACCTTGTGACTACCTCCGACACTCTGAAAGATGCTCTGACAGACTGTGACACAATCTGACTCTCTCTGACACTCTCTGAGACACACTGTGACACGCTCTGAGACACACTGAGACACTCTCTGACTGTGAGACACACTGTGAGACTCTCTGACACACTGTGACAAGCTCTGAGACACACTGTGACACCTCTGACACACTGTGACACGATCTGAGACACACTGTAACAAACTTTGACGCTCTCTGAGACACACTGTGACACTCTCTGTCTCTTTCTGAGATACGCAGTGAAACTCCCTGACTCTCACTGAGACACACTGCGACACTCTATGACGCATTGTGACACAATCAGAGATACTGTGACAATCTCAGAGTCTCTCTGACTCCCCGGTGACACACAGAGATGCTTTCTGACTCTCTCTGAGATACACTGTGACACTCTCTACTCTCTCTGAGACACACTGTGATACTCTGACTCTCCTCTGACACACTGTGACAATGTCAGACATACTGCGACGCTCCCTGACTTTCTGCGACACTCTGAGATACACAGAGATACTCTCTGACTCTCTCTGACACTCTCTGAAACTCACTCTGACACTCTCTCACTGTCTCTGACACTCCCCTACACTCTCTGAAACACGCTGTGACTCTCTCTGACAGACTGTGACACACTGAAACACTCTCTGAATCTGTCTGAGACACACAGTGATACGCTCTGATACTCTCTGGCACATTCTGAGACTATCTGTGACACTTTCTTTCAGACTGTGGTAAACTGTGACTCTCTGTCTCTCTCTGTCTCTGACACTCTCTGAGACATACTGTGACACTCTCTGACTCTCTCTGACACTCTCAGAGACACACAGTCACACTCTCTGACAAACTCTGACACGCTCTGACTCTCTCTCTCTCTCTGACACACTGTGACACTCTGAGACACACTGTGACACTTTCTGACTACCTCCAACACTCTGAAACATGCTTTGACAGACTGTGACACAATCTCACGCTCTCTGACACTCTCTGAGACACAATGTGACACACTCGGAGACACACTGTGACGCTCTCTGACAGACTGTGACACACTGAAACACTCTCTGACTCTCTGAGACACACAGTGAGACGCTCTGACACTCTCTGGCACATTCGGAGACTATCTGTGATACTTTCTTTCAGACTGTGGTAAACTGTGACTCTGTCTCTCTCTGTCTCTGACACTCTCTGAGACATACTGTGACACTCTCTGACTCTCTCTGACACTCTCAGAGACACACAGTCACAATCTCTGACAAACTCTGACACGCAATGACTCTCTCTCTGACACCCTGTGACACTCTGAGACACACTGTGACACTTTCTGACTACCTCCAACACTCTGAAACCTGCATTGACAGACTGTGACACAATCGCACGATCTCTGACACTCACTGAGACACACTGTGACATGTTCTGAGACACACTGTGACACTCTCTGACATTCTCTAAGATACACTGTGACACTCTCTGTCTCTTTCTGAGATACGCAGTGAAACTCCCTGTCTCGATCTGAGACACATTGCGACACTCTATGATACATTGTGACACACTCAGAGATACTGTGACACTCTCAGAGTCTCTCTGACTCTCCGCTGACACACAGAGATACTTTCTGACTCTCTCTGAGACACAGTGTGGCACTCTCTGACTCTCTCTGAGACACACTGTGATACTCTGACTCTCCTCTGACACACTGTGACAATGACTGACACACTGTGACACTCCCGGACACACCACGATGCTCCCTAACTTTCTCCGACACTCTCTGAGATACGCATAGATACTCTCTGACTCTTTCTGACACTCTCTGAAACTCACTCTGACACTCTCTCACTCTGATACTCTCTGGAACATTCTGGGAATATCTATGACACTTTCTTTCAGACTCTGGTAAACTGTGATTCTCTCTGTCTCTCTCTCTCTCTCTGACACTCTCTGAGACATATTGTGACACTCTCTGAGACACACAGTGAAACTCTCTGTCTCGCTCTAAGAGATGCTGTGACTCTCTCTGACACAATGTGACACTCTCTGAGACACTGTGACACACTCTGACATACTGTGACATTCTCTGACGCACTGATACACACTCAGAAACACTTTGGCACTTTCTGAGACACACCGTGAAACATTTTGACACTCTCTGAGATACACGATAACATTCTCTGACACTCTCTGAGACACGCATTGATACTCTCTGACACTTTCTGAGACACACCGTGATACTCTCTGACACTCTTCGAGGTACACTGTGACAAGCTCTGACACACTATGACACTCTCTGACTCTCCTCTGACAGACAGAGATACTCTCTGACTCTCTCTGAGACACACTGTGACACTCTGACTCTCCTCTGACACACTGTGACAATGTCTGACACACTGTGACACTCTCAGACACACTGCGATGCTCTCTGACTTTTTGCGACACTCTCTAAAACACTCACAGATACTCTCTGACTCTCTCTGACACTCTCTGAAACTTCCTCTGACAATCTCTAACTCTCTCTGACACTCTATTACACTCTCTGAGACACACTGTGACACACTCTGACAGACTGTGACACACTGAAACACTCTCTGACTCTCTCTGAGACACACAGTGATACGCTCTGATACTCTCTGGCACATTCTGAGACTATCTGTGATACTTCCTTTCAGACTGTTGTTAACTGTGACTCTCTCTGTCTCTCTCTGTCTCTGACACTCTCTGAGACATACTGTGACACTCTCTGACTCTCTATGACACTCTTAGAGACACACAGTGACACTCTCTGACAGAATTTTACGCACTGTGAGATACTGTGACACTGTCTGACTCTCTCTAAGACACACAGTGAGACTCCCTGTCGCGCTCTGAGATGCACTGTGACACTCTCTGACTCTCTCTGAGACAGACCGTGATACTATCTGTCACGCTCAGAGACCCACTTGACCCTCTCTGACTCTCTCTGAGACAGACAGTGATACTCTCTGTCTCGCTCTCAAAGACACATTGACACTCTCTGATACACTGTGACACGCTCTGAGACACACTGTAACAAACTTGGACAATCTCTGAGACACACTGCGACACTCTATGACACATTGTGACACACTCAGAGATACTGTGACACTCTCAGAGTCTCTCTGACTCTCCGCTGACACACATAGATACTTTCTGACTCTCTCTGAGACACACTGTGACACTCTCTGACTCTCTCTGAGACACACTGTGATACTCTGACTCTCCTCTTACACACTGTGACAATGTCTGACACACTGACACTCTCTGACACACTGCGACGCTCCCTGACTTTCTCCGACACACTCTGAGATACACAGAGATACACTCTGACTCTTTCTGACAGTCTCTGCAACTCACTCTGACACTCTCTCACTATGATACTCTCTGGCACATTCTGAAACTATCTGTGACACTTTATTTCAGTCTGTGGTAAACTGTGACTCTCTCTCTCTCTCTCTCTCTCTCTCTCTGACACTCTCTGAAACATATTGTGACACTCTCTGAGACACACAGTGAAACTCTCTGTCTCGCTCTGAGAGATGCTGTGAAACTCTCTGACACAATGTGACACTCTCTGAGACACTGTGTCACACTCTGACACACTGTGACATTCTCTGACGCACTGAGACACACGCTGAAACACTTTGGCACTTTCTTAGACACACCGCGAAACACTTCGACACTCTCTGAGATACACGATGACACTCTCTGACAATCTCTGACACATTCTGAGATAGTCTGTGACACTTTCGTTCAGACTGTGGTAAACTGTGACTTTCTTTGTCTCTCTCTGACACACTGTGACACTCTCTGACACGCTCTTGCTATCTCTCTGACACACTGTGACAATCTCTGCCACACTGTGAGACTCTCTGACACTCCGAGACACACTGCGACACTCTGTGACTACCTCTGAAACTATGACACATGCTCTGACAGACTGTGACACTCTCTGACTCTCGCTGAGACACGCTGTGACATTCTCTGACACATTGTGACACTCTCTGACTCTCTCTGTCTGACACCCTGTGACACTCTGAAGCACTGTGACACTCTCTGACACTCTGAGACACACTGTGACAGACTCTGACACCCTCTGAGTCACACTGTGACACTCTCTCACTCTCTCCGTGATGCACTGCAACACTCTCTGACACAATATCACACTCTCTGCCTCTCTCTCTGACACTCTCAAAGACACACTGTGACACTATCTGACACACTGTGACACTCTCTGACTCTCTCGGACGCTCTCTGAGACACACTGTGACACAGTCTAACACAATCGGACACTCTCGGACTCGCTCTCTGAAACCTTTTGACACTCTTAGAAGCACTGAGACACTTGCTGACAATCTGTGAGACACACTGTGACACTCTCTGACACGTTCTGAGACACAATGTGACACTCTCTGACTCTCTCTGGCACAATTTGGGACAGTCTATACACTCTGAAAGACTGTGATAAACTGTGAGCCTCTATGTCTATCTGTGACACTCTCTGAGACACGTTGTGCCAGTCTCAGACTCTCTCTGAGACACACTGTGACACTCTCTGACACAATGTTACGCACTGTGAGATACTGTGACACTCTCCGACTCTCTGCGACACACAGTGATACTCTCTGTCTCGCTCTGAGACGCACTGTGACACTCTCTGACTCTCTGAGACAGACAGTGATACTATCTGTCTCGCTCAGAGACACACTTGACCCTCTCTGACTCTCTCTGAGGCAGACAGTGATACTCTCTGTCTCGCTCTCAGACACACATTGACACTCTCTGACACAATGTGGCACTCTCTGAGATACTGTGACACTCTCGGACTCTCTCTGAGACTCACTGTGACACAACCTGACACACTCTGAAACGCTCTGAATCCCTCTCTGACACATTGAGACAATCCCTGACACACTGTAGCAATTTCTGACTCCATCTGACACTCTGAGACACTCGCTGAAAGACTGTGAAACTCTCTGACTCTCTCTGACACTCTCTGAGACACACAGACACACTCTCTGACAAACTCTGACACGCTCTGACTCACTCTCTCTGACACCCTGTGACACTCTGAGACACACTGTGACACTTTCTGAAACATGCTCTGACAGACTGTGACACAATCTGACTCTCTGACACTCTCTGAGACACACTGTGACACGCTCTGAGACACACTGTGACACTCTCTGACTCTCTGAGACACACTGTGAGACTCGCTGACACACTGTGACACACTCTGAAACATGCTCTGACAGACTGTGACACAATCTGACTCTCTCTGACACACTCTGAGACACACTATGACACGCTCTGAAACACACTGTGACACTCTCTGACTCTCTGAGACACACTGTGAGACTCTCTGACACACTGTGACACGCTCTGAGACACACTGTAACAAACCTTGAAGCTCTCTGAGACGCATTGTGACACTCTCTGACATGCTCTGAGACACACTGTGACACTCTCTGTCTCTTTTTGAGATACGCAGTGAAACTCCCTGTCTCTCACTGAGACACACTGCGACACTCTATACTGTGACGCATTGAGACACACTCTGAAACACTTTGGCACTTTCTTAGACACACCGCGAAACACTTTGACACTCTCTGAGATACACGATAACACTCTCTGACACTCTGCGACACGCATTGATACTCTCTGACACTCTCTGAGACACAGAGTGATACTCTCTGATTCTCTTCGGGGAACACTGTGACACGCTCTGACATACTGTGACACTCTCTGATTCTCCTGACAGACAAAGATATTCTCTGACTCTCTCTGTGACACACTGTGACACTCTGACTCTCCTCTGACACACAGTGACAATGTCTGACACACTGTGACACTCTCAGGCACACTGCGATGCTCTCTGACTTTCTGTGACACTCTCTAAGGCACTCAGACATACTCTCTGACTCTCTCTGACACTCTCTGAGACTTCTTCTGACAATCTCTAACTCTCTCTGTCACTCCATTACACTCTCTGAGACACACTGTACCACTCTCTGACTCTCTCTGAGACACACAGTGACTCTCTCTGACACAATGTTACGCACTGTGAGATACTGTGACACTCTCTGACTCTCTCTAAGACACACAGTGATACTCTCTGTCTCGCTCTGAGACGCACTGTGACACTCTCTGACTCTCTGAGGCAGACAGTGATACTATCTGTCTCGCTCAGAGACACACTTGACACTCTCTGACTCTCACTCAGACAGACAGTGATACTCTCTGTCTCGCTCTCAGACACACATGGACACTCTCTAACACAATGTGACACTCTCTGAGATACTGTGACACTCTCGGACTCTCTCTGAGACTCACTGTGACACTCCCTGACACAATCTGAAACGCTCTGAATCTCTCTCTGACACACTGAGACAATCCTTGACACACTGTAGCAATTTCTGACTTCATCTGACACTCTGAGACACTCTCTGACAGACTGTGAAACTCTCTGAGTCTCTGTGACACTCTCTGAGACACACAGCCACACTTCCTACAATCTCTGAAACTCTCTCACTCTCTCTCTCTCTCTCTGACACCCTGTGACAGTCTGAGACACACTGTGACACTTTCGGACTACCTCCGACACTCTGAAACATGCTCTGACAGACTGTGACACAATCTGACTCTCTCTGACACTCTCTGAGACACACTGTGACACGCTCTGAGACACACTGTGACACTCTCTGACTCTCTGAGACACACTGTGAGACACACTGTAACAAACTTTGACGCTCTCTGAGACACACTGTGACACTCTCTGACACACTGTGACACGATCTGAGACACACTGTAACAAACTTTGACGCTCTCTGAGACGCACTGTGACACTCTCTGACATGCTCTGAGACACAGTGTGACACTCTCTGTCTCTTTCTGAGATACGCAGTGAAACTCCCTAACTCTCACTGAGACACACTGCGACACTCTATGACACATTGTGACACAATCAGAGATACTGTGACAATCTCAGAGTCTCTCTGACTCTCCGCTGACACACATAGATACTTTCTGACTCTCTCTGAGATACACTGTGACACTCTGACTCTCTCTGAGACACACTGTGATACTCTGACTCTCCTCTGACACACTGTGACAATGTCTGACAGACTGCGATGCTCCCTGACTTTCTGCGACACTCTGAGATACACAGAGATACTCTCTGACTGTCTCTGACACTTTCTGAAACTCACCCTGACACTCTCTCACTCTCTCTGACACTCCCCTACACTCTCTGAAAAACACTGTGACACTCTCTGACAGACTGAGACACACTGAAACACTCTCTGACTTTCTCTGAGACACACAGTGATACGCTCTGATACTCTCTGGCACATTCTGAGAATATCTGTGACATTTTCTTTCAGACTGTGGTAAACTGTGACTCTCTCTGTCTCTCTCTGTCTCTGACACTCTCTGAGACATACTGTGACACTCTCTGACTCTCTCTGGCACTCTCAGAGACACACAGTCACACTCTCTGACAAACTCTGACACGCTCTGACTCTCTCTCTCTCTGACACCCTGTGACACTCTGAGACACACTGTGACACTTTCTGACTACCTCCAACACTCTGAAATATGCTTTGACAGACTGTGACAAAATCTCACGCTCTCTGACACTCTCTGAGACACAATGTGACACACTCTGAGACACACTGTGACACGCTCTGACACACTGTGACACTCTCTGACTCTCCTGACAGACAGAGATACTCTCTGACTCTCTCTGAGACACACTGTGACACTGACTCTCTCTGACACACTTTGACAATGTCTGACACACTGTGACACTCTCAGGCACACTGCGATGCTCTCTGACTTTCTGTGCCATCTCTAAGGCACTCAGACATACTCTCTGACTCTCTCTGACACTCTCTGAGACTTCCTCTGACAATCTCTAACTCTCTCTGACACTCCATTACACTCTCTGAGACACACTGTAACACTCTCTGACTCTCTCTGAGACACACAGTGACTCTCTCTGACACAATGTTACGCACTTTGAGATACTGTGACACTCTCTGACTCTCTCTAAGACACACAGTGATACCCTCTGTCTCGCTCTGAGACGCACTGTGACACTCTCTGACACTCTCTCAGACAGACAGTGATACTATCTGTCTCGCTCAGAGACACACTGTGACACTCTCTGACTCTCTGAGACAGACAGTGATACTCTCTGTCTCGCTCTCAGACACACATTGACACTCTCTGACACAATGTGACACTCTCTGAGATACTGTGACACTCTCGGACCCTCTCTGAGACTCACTGTGACACTCCCTGACACACTCTAAAACTCTCTGAATCTCTCTCTGACACATTGAGACAATCTCTGACAAACTGTAACAATATCTGACTCCATCTGACACTCTGAGACACACTCTGACAGACTGTGACACTCTCTGACTCTCTCTGACACTCTCTGAGACACACAGTCACACTCTCTGACAAACTCTGACACGCCCTGACTCTCTCTGACACACTGTGACACTCTGAGACATATTGTGGCACTTTCTAACTACCTCCGACAATCTGAAACATGCTCTGACAGACTGTGACACAATCTGACTCTCTCTGACACACTCTGAGACACACTGTGACACGCTCTGAAACACTCTGTGACACTCTCTGACTCTCTGAGACACACTGTGAGACTCTCTGACACACTGTGACACGCTCTGAGACACACTGTTAAAAACTTTGAAGCTCTCCGAGACGCATTGTGACACTCTCTGACATGCTCTGAGACACACTGTGACACTCTCTGTCTCTTTCTGAGATACGCAGTGAAACTCCCTGTCTCTCACTGAGACACACTGCGACACTCTATACTGTGACGCATTGAGACACACTCTGAAACACTTTGGCACTTTATTAGACACACCGCGAAACACTTTGACACTCTCTGAGATACACGATAACACTCTCTGACACTCTGCGACACGCATTGATACTCTCTCACACTCTCTGAGACACAGAGTGATACTCTCTGACTCTCTTCGGGGAACACTGTGACACGCTCTGACACACTGTGACACTCTCTGATTCTCCTGACAGACAGAGATACTCTCTGACTCTCTCTGTGACACACTGTGACAATCTGACTCTCCTCTGACACACAGTGACAATGTCTGACACACTGTGACACTCTCAGGCACACTGCGATGCTCTCTGACTTTCTGTGACACTCTCTAAGGCACTCAGACATACTCTCTGACTCTCTCTGACACTCTCTGAGACTTCTTCTGACAATCTCTAACTCTCTCTGTCACTCCATTACACTCTCTGAGACACACTGTACCACTCTCTGACTCTCTCTGAGACACACAGTGACTCTCTCTGACACAATGTTACGCACTGTGAGACACTGTGACACTCTCTGACTCTCTCTAAGACACACAGTGATACTCTCTGTCTCGCTCTGAGACGCACTGTGACACTCTCTGACTCTCTGAGGCAGACCGTGATACTATCTGTCTCGCTCAGAGACACACTTGACACTCTCTGACTCTCACTCAGACAGACAGTGATACTCTCTGTCTCTCTCTCAGACACACATGGACACTCTCTAACACAATGTGACACTCTCTGAGATACTGTGACACTCTCGGACTCTCTCTGAGACTCACTGTGACACTCCCTGACACAATCTGAAACGCTCTGAATCTCTCTCTGACACACTGAGACAATCCCTGACACACTGTAGCAATTTCTGACTTCATCTGACACTCTGAGACACTCTCTGACAGACTGTGAAACTCTCTGAGTCTCTGTGACACTCTCTGAGACACACAGCCACACTTCCTACAATCTCTGAAACTCTCTGACTCTCTCTCTCTCTCTGACACCCTGTGACAGTCTGAGACACACTGTGACACTTTCGGACTACCTCCGACACTCTGAAACATGCTCTGACAGACTGTGACACAATCTGACTCTCTCTGACACTCTTTGAGACACACTGTGACACGCTCTGAGACACACTGTGACACTCTCTGACTCTCTGAGACACACTGTGAGACACACTGTAACAAACTTTGACGCTCTCTGAGACGCACTGTGACACTCTCTGACATGCTCTGAGACACAGTGTGACACTCTCTGTCTCTTTCTGAGATACGCAGTGAAACTCCCTAACTCTCACTGAGACACACTGCGACACTCTATGACACATTGTGACACAATCAGAGATACTGTGACAATCTCAGAGTCTCTCTGACTCTCCGCTGACACACATAGATACTTTCTGACTCTCTCTGAGATACACTGTGACACTCTGACTCTCTCTGAGACACACTGTGATACTCTGACTCTCCTCTGACACACTGTGACAATGTCTGACAGACTGCGATGCTCCCTGACTTTCTGCGACACTCTGAGATACACAGAGATACTCTCTGACTGTCTCTGACACTTTCTGAAACTCACCCTGACACTCTCTCACTCTCTCTGACACTCCCCTACACTCTCTGAAACACACTGTGACACTCTCTGACAGACTGAGACACACTGAAACACTCTCTGACTTTCTCTGAGACACACAGTGATACGCTCTGATACTCTCTGGCACATTCTGAGAATATCTGTGACATTTTCTTTCAGACTGTGGTAAACTGTGACTCTCTCTGTCTCTCTCTGTCTCTGACACTCTCTGAGACATACTGTGACACTCTCTGACTCTCTCTGACACTCTCAGAGACACACAGTCACACTCTCTGACAAACTCTGACACGCTCTGACTCTCTCTCTCTCTGACACCCTGTGACACTCTGAGACACACTGTGACACTTTCTGACTACCTCCAACACTCTGAAATATGCTTTGACAGACTGTGACAAAATCTCACGCTCTCTGACACTCTCTGAGACACAATGTGACACACTCTGAGACACACTGTGACACGCTCTGACACACTGTGACACTCTCTGACTCTCCTGACAGACAGAGATACTCTCTGACTCTCTCTGAGACACACTGTGACACTGACTCTCTCTGACACACTTTGACAATGTCTGACACACTGTGACACTCTCAGGCACACTGCGATGCTCTCTGACTTTCTGTGCCATCTCTAAGGCACTCAGACATACTATCTGACTCTCTCTGACACTCTCTGAAACTTCCTCTGACAATCTCTAACTCTCCCTGACACTCCATTACACTCTCTGAGACACACTGTAACACTCTCTGACTCTCTCTGAGACACACAGTGACTCTCTCTGACACAATGTTACGCACTGTGAGATACTGTGACACTCTCTGACTCTCTCTAAGACACACAGTGATACCCTCTGTCTCGCTCTGAGACGCACTGTGACACTCTCTGACACTCTCTCAGACAGACAGTGATACTATCTGTCTCGCTCAGAGACACACTGTGACACTCTCTGAGACAGACAGTGATACTCTCTGTCTCGCTCTCAGACACACATTGACACTCTCTGACACAATGTGACACTCTCTGAGATACTGTGACACTCTCGGACTCTCTCTGAGACTCACTGTGACACTCCCTGCCACAATCTGAAACGCTCTGAATCTCTCTCTGACACACTGAGACAATCCCTGACAAACTGTAACAATTTCTGACTCCATCTGACACTCTGAGACACACTCTGACAGAATGTGACACTCTCTGACTCTCTCTGACACTCTCTGAGACACACAGTCACACTCTCTGACAAACTCTGACACGCCCTGACTCTCTCTGACACACTGTGACACTCTGAGACATATTGCGGCACTTTCTAACCACCTCCGACAATCTGAAACATGCTCTGACAGACTGTGACACAATCTGACTCTCTCTGACACTCTCTGAGACACACTGTGACACGCTCTGAGACAGATTGTGACACTCTCTGACTCTCTGAGACACACTGTGAGACTCTGACACACTGTGACACGCTCTGAGACACACTGTGACACTCTCTGACACACTGTGACATGCTCTGAGACACACTGTAACAAGCTTTGACTCTCTCTGAGACGCACTGTGACACTCTCTGACATGCTCTGACACACACTGTGACACTCTCTGTATCTTTCTGAGATACGCAATGAAACTCCCTGACTCTCACTGAGACATACTGCGACTCTCTTTGACACATTGCGACACACTCAGAGATACTGTGACAATCTCAGAGTCTCTCTGACTCCCCGCTGACACACAAAGATACTTTCTGACTCTCTCTGAGACACACTGTGACACTCTCTGACACTCTCCTCTGACACACTGTGACAATGTCTGACACACTGCGACGCTCCCTGACTTTCTCCGATACTCTCTGATATACACAGAGATACTCTCTGACTCTCTCTGACACTCTCTGAAACTCACTCTGACACTCCGTTACACTCTCTGAGACACACTGTGACACTCCCTGACAGACTGTGACTCACTGTAACATTCTCTGACTCTCTAAGTCACACAGTTTTACGCTCTGATACTCTCTGGCACATTCTGAGACTATCCGTGACACTTTCTTTCAGACTGTGGTAAACTGTGACTCTCTCTGTCTCTCTCTGTCTCTGACACTCTCTGAGACGTACTGTGACACTCTCTGTCTCTCTCTGACACTCTGACAAAGTCTGACATGTTCTGACTCTCTCTCTCTCTGTCTCCCTGTGACACTCTGAGACACACTGTGACACTTTCTGACTACCTCCAACACTGTGAAACATGCTTTGACAGACTGTGACAGAATCTGACTCTCTGACACTCTCTGAGACACAATGTGACACGCTCTGAGACTCACAGTGATACTCTCTGACTCTCTGAGACACACTGTGAGACTCTCTGACACACTGTGACACGCTCTGAGACACATTGTGAACTATCTGATACATTGTGACACGCTCTGAGACACACAGTGGCACTCTCTGACTCTCTGAGACACACTGTGACACTCTCTGACTCTCTGAGACGCACTGTGACACTCTCTGACATGCTCTGAGACACACTGTGACACTCTCTGTCTCTTTCTGAGATACGCAGTGAAACTCCCTGTCTCGATCTGAGACACACTGCGACACTCTATGACACATTGTGACACACTCAGAGATACTGTGACACTCTCAGATTCTTTCTGACTCTCTCTGAGACACACTGTGACACTCTCCGACTCTCTCTGAGACACACTGTGATACTCTGACTCTCCTCTGACACACTGTGATAATGTCTGACACACTGACACTTTCTGACGCACTGCGACGCTCCCTGACTTTCACCGACACTCTCTGAGATACACAGAGATTCTCTCTGACTCTCTCTGACAGTCTCTGAAACTCACTTTGTCACTGTCTCACTCTGATGCTCTCTGGCTCATCTGAGACTATCTTGACACTCTCTGGCACACTCTGACAATCTCTGTCACACTGTGAGAATCTCTGACACTCTGCGACACGCTGTGACAGTTTGTGACTACCTTTGACACTCTGAGACATGCTCTGACAGAGTGTGATACTCTCTGCCTCTCTTTGACACTCTCTGAGACATGCTGTGACACTCTTTTACACACTGTGACACTCTCTAACTTTCTCTCTGGCACCCTGTAACTCTCTCTGAAACACTGTGACACTTGCTGACCCTCTCTGAGACACACTGTGACACTTTGTGACTACTTCCGACACTCTGAGACATGTTCTGACACTCTCTAACTCACTCTCTGACACCCTGTGACACTCATTGAAATCCTGTGACACATTGCTGCCACTCTCTGACTCTCTCTGACGCATTGTGACACTCTGACTCTCTCTGAGACACACTGTGACAGATTCTGACACCCTCTGAGTCACACTTTGACACTCTCTGACTCTCTCCCTGATCACTGCGACACTCTCTGACACAATATCACACTCTCTGACTCTCTCTCTCACACACTTGACACTCTGAGACAAACTTGGACAGGCTCTGACAGACTGTGTGACACTCTCTGATGCTCTCTGACACACTGTGAGAAACACTTCCACATGCTCGAACACTCTATGACACTGTCTGAGACACACTGTGACACTCTCTGACACACTGTGGCACTTTCTGAGACACAACGTGAAACACTTTGAAACTCTCTGACCGTCTGAAACACACTCTGACAGAGTGTGACACACTCTGATACTGTCTGAGACACACTCTTGACACTCTCTGCGATACACGATGACACTCTCTGAAACTCTGAGACACGTATTGATACACTCTGACACTCTCTGAGACACACAGTGATACTCTCTGACACAATGTGACACTCTCTGACTCTCCTATGACACACAGAGACACTCTCTGACTCTCTTTGAGACATAGTGACACTCTCTGACTCTCTCTGAGACACACAGAGACGCTCTCCGACTCTCTCTGAGACACACTGTGACACTCTCTGATAGACTGTGACACACTGTAACACGCTCTGACTCTCTCTGAGACACACAATGACACTCTCTGACACATTCTGAGATAGCCTGTGACACTTTCTTTCAGACTGAAGTAAACTATGACTCACTCTTTCTCTCTATGACACTCTGAGACACACTGTGACGCTCTCTGAGACACACAGTGATACTCTCTGTAACGCTCTGAGACACACTGTGACACTCTCTGACACACTCTGACACGCTCTGAGACACACTGTGACACGCTCTGACGCACTGTGACACTCTCTGACTCTCTTTATAACTCTCTGAGACGCACTATGACACTCTCTGACACACTGTGTCATTCGCTGACACTCTGAGACACAATGTGACACTATCTCACTACCTTTTACACTCTGAGACGCTCTCTGACACACTATGACACTCTCTGACAATCTCTGAAACACACTGTGACACCCTCTGTCTCTCTCTCTCTTTCTGACACCCTGTGACACTCTCTGAAACACTGTGACACTTGCTGACCCACTCAGAGACACACTGTCACTCTCTGACTCCCTCTCTGACGCACTGTGGCACTCTCTACCTCTCTCTGAGACACACAGTGACACTCTCTGACAAGCTCTGAGACACACTTTGACATTCTTTCACTCTCTCTTTCTGAAACACTGTCAATCTCTCTGACACACTGTCAATCCCTCTGACTATCTCTCTCTCTGACACACTGTGACACTCTGAAACAAACTGTGTGACTTTCTGACTGAATGCGACACACTGTGACTCGCTCTGACTCACTCTGACAGTCTCTGAGACATTCTGTGACACTCTCAGACACCATCTGAGACACGCTGTGACACTCTCTGACACACTCTGAAACTTTCTGAGACGCTTTCTGACACTCACCGTCTCTCGCTGAGACACTGTGTCCCTCTATGTCTATCTCGGAGTCATTGTGACACTCTCTGACATACACTGTGACACTCTCTGAGATACACTATGGCACTCTCAGACACTCTGAGACACGCATTGCTATTCTCTAACTCTCTCTGAGACACACAGTGATACTTTCTGACTCTCTTCGAGACACTCTGTGACACTCTCTGACACACTGACATTCTCTGACACATTGAAACACACTCTGAAACACTTTGACACTCTTTAACCGTCTGAGACACACTCTGACAGAATGTGACACTCTCTGATACTGTCTGAGACACACTCTGACACTCACTGAGATACACGATGACACTCTCTGACACTCTGAGACACGGATTGATACTGACTGACACTCTCTGAGACACACAGTGATACTCTCTAACTCTCTCTGAGACACACAGTGATACTCTCTGACTTTCTTCGAGACACACTGTGACACGCTCTGACACACTGTGACACTCTCTGACTCTCATCTGACAGACAGAGATACTCTCTGACTCTCTCTGAGACACACTGTGACACTATGACTCTCCTCTGACACACTGTGACAATGTCTGACACACTGTTGCACTCTCTGACACACTGCGATGCTCTCTGACATTCTGTGACACTCTCTAAGACACACAGAGATACTCTCTGACTCTCTCTAACACTCTCTGAAACTTCCTCTGACACTCTCTAACTCTCTCTGACACTCCATTCCACTCTCTGAGACACACTGTGACACTCTCTGACAGACTGTGACACACTGTAACACTCTCAGACTCTCTCTGAGACACACAGTGACACTCTCTGACACTCTGTGACACATTCTGAGACTATCTGCGACACTTTCGTTCAAACTGTGGTAAACTGTGACTCTCTCTGTCTCTCTCTGACACACTGTGACACTCTCTGACACAATGTGACACTCTTTGAGACACTGTGACACACTCTGAGACACACTGTGACACTATTTGCCACACTATGACACGCTCTGGCTATCTCTCTGACACACTGTGACAATGTCTGCCACACTGTGAGACTCTCTGACACTCTGAGACATGTTCCGACTGACTGTGACACTCTCTGACTCTCTCTGACACTCTCTGAGACACGCTGTGATATTCTCTGACTCACTGTGACACTCCCTGACACTCTCTGTGACACCCTTTGACACTCTGAAGCACTGTGACATTCTCTGACACTCTAAGACACACTGTGACACTATCTGACACACTGCAACACTCCCTGATTCTCTCGGCCACTCTCTGAGACACACTGTGACACACTGTGACACACTGTGTCACTCTCTGACTCTCTGTCTCTGACACACTTTGACACTCTCTGAAGCACTGTGACAATCTCTGAGACACACAGTGACATTCTCTGACACGCTCTTAGACATACTGTGACACTCTCTGACTACCTCGTACACTCTGAGACACTCTCTGTCAGACTATGGCACTCTCTGAGTCTCTCTGTAACTCTCTGAGACACACTGTGACACTCTCTGACACACTGTGACACTCGCTGACACTCTGAGACACAATGTGACACTTTCTGACTACCTCTTACACTCTGAAACATACTCTGACAGACTATGACACTCTCGGACTCTCTCTGACACTCTCTGAGACACACTGTGACATTTTCTGACACACTGTGACACTCTATGTCTCTTTCTCTGTCTCTCTGACACCCTGTGAAATTCTCTGAAATACAGTGACACTTGCTGACCCTATCAGAGACACACTGTGACGCTCTCTGACTCTTTCTGAGACACAAATTGACACTCTCTGACACGCCCTGACACACAGTGTAGCAATCTCAGAGGTACTGTGACACATTCGGAGTCTCTCTGACTCTCCTCTGACGCACAGAGATACTCTCTGACTCTCTCTGAGACACATTGTGACACGCTCTGACTCTCCTCTGACACACAGAGATACTCTCTGACTCTCTCTGGTACACACTGTGTCAGTCTCTGACTCTCTTTGAGACACACAGAGATGGTCTGACTCTCCTCTGACACACTGTGACAATGTTTGGCACACCGTGACACTCTCTAACACACTGCGATGCTCTCTGACCTTTTCTGACACTCTGAGACACACAGAGATACTCTCTAACTCTCTCTGACACTCTTTGAAACTTACTCTGACAATCTCTAACTTTCTCTAAATCTCCCTTACCCTCTCTGAGACACACTGTGACACTCTCTGACTGACTGTGACACACTGTAACTCTCTCTAACTCTCTCTGGGACACACTGTGACACTCTCTGACTCTCCTCTGACACACAGAGATACTCTCTGACTCTCTCCGGGACACACTGTGACAGTCTCTGACTCTCTTTGAGACACACAGAGATGATCTGACTCTCCTCTGACACACTGTGACAATGTCTGGCACACTGTGACACTCTCTGACACACTGCAATGCTGTCTGACTTTTTCTGACACTCTGAGACACACATATACTCTCTAACTCTCTCTTACACTCTCTGAAACTAACTCTGACAATCTCTAACTTTCTCTAAATCTCCCTTACACTCTCTGAGACACACTGTGACACTCTCTGACTCTCTCTGAGACAGACAGTGATACTCTCTGGCTCGCTCTCAGACACGCATTGACACTCTCTGACACAATGTGACACTCTCTGAGGTACTTTGACACTCTCGGACTCTCTCGGAGACTCACTGTGACACTCTCTGACACATTCTGAGATAGTTTGTGACACTTTATTTCAGACTGTGGTAAACTATGACTCTCTCTGTCTCTGTCTCTCTCTGACACTCTGAGACACACTGTGACACACTCTGAGACACAAAGTGATATTCTCTGTCACGCTCTGAGGAACACTGTGACACTCTCTGACACAATGTGACACTCTCTGAGACACTGTGACACACTCTGAGACACACTCTGACACTCTTTGACACGCTATGGCTATCTCTCTGGCACACTCTGACAATCTCTGTCACGCTGTGAGACTCTCTGACACTCTGAGGCACACTGTGACACTTTGTGACTACCTCTGACACTCTGAGACATGCTCTGAAAGACTGTGACACTCTCTGACTCTCTCTGACACTCTCTGAGACAAGCTCTGACACTCTCTGACACACTGTGACACTCTCTGAATCTCTCTGAGACAGACAGTGATAATCTCTGTCTCACTCTCAGACACACATTGACACTCTCTGACACAATGTGACACTCTCTGAGACACTGTGACACTCTCACATTTTCTCTGAGACTCACTTTGACACACCCTGTAAAAACTCGACACGCTCTGACTCTTTCTCTGAGACCCTGTGACACTCTGAGACACTCTGTGACACTATCTGACTACCTCTGACACTCTGAGACATGCTCTGACAGACTGTGACACAATATGACTCTCTCTGACACTCTCTGAGACACACTGTGACACGCTCTGTGACACACTGTGACACTCTCTGCCTCTTTCTGAGATACGCGGTGATACTCTCTGTCTGGATCTGACACACACTGTGACACTCTATGACACAATGTGACATACGCAGAGATACTGTGACACATTCAGATTCTCTCTGACCCCCCTCTGACACACAGAGATACTTTCTGACTCACTCTGAGACACACTGTCACACTCCCTGACTCTCTCTGAGACACACTGTGATACTCTGACACTCCTCTGACACATGTGACAATGTCTGACACACTGACACTCTCTGACACACTGCGACTCTCCCTGACTTTCTCTGACAATCTCTGAGATACACAGAGATACTCTCTGACTCTCTCTGACACTCTCTGAAACTCACTCTGACACTCTCTAATCTCTCTGACACTCCGTTACACTCTCTGAGACACACTGTGACACTCTCTGACAGGCTGTGACACACTGTAACTCTCTCTGACTCTCTCTGAGACACACAGTGATACTCTCTGGCACATTTTGAGACTGTCTGTGACACTTGCTTTCAGACTGTGGTAAGCTGTGACACTCTCTGACACAATGTGACACTGTCTGAGATACTGTACCACTCTCTGACACTCTCTGAGACACACAACGATACTCTCTGTCTCGCTCTGAGACACACTGTGACACCCTCTGACTCTCTCTGAGACACACAGTGATACTCTCTGTCTCGCTCTGAGACGCACTGTGACACCCTCTGACTCTCTCTGAGACACACAGTGATACTCTCTGTCTCGCTCTGAGACACACTGTGACAATCTCTGACTCTCTCTGAGACAGACTGTGATACACTCTGTCTTGTTCTCAGGCTCACATTGACACTCTCGGACACAATGTGACACTCCGAGATGCTGTGACACTCTCGGACTCTCTGAGACTCACTGTGACACTCCGTGACACACTCTGAAATTCTCTGAATCTCTCTCTGACAAATTGTGACAATCTCTGACACACTGTGACACTTTCTGACTTCATCTGACACTCTGAGACACTCTCTGACAGACTGTAACACACTCTGACTCTCTGACACTCACTGAGAGACACGGTCACACTCTCTGACACAATCTGACACGCTCTGACTCTCTCTCTGACACCCTGTGACACTCTCTGTCACACTGTGACACTATCTGACACACTGAGACACACTGTGACACTTTCTGACTACCTCCGACACTCTGAGACATGCTCCGACAGACTGTGACACAATCTGACTCTCTCTGACACTGTCTGAGACACACTGTGACACGCTCTGAGACACAATGTGGCACGCTCTGACTCTCTGAGAAACACTGTGTCACTCTCAGGCACACTATGACAGGCTCTGAGACACACTGTGACATTATCTGATACACTGTGACACGCTCTGTAACACTCTTTGACGCTCACTGAGACACACTATGATACTCTCTGACACGCTCTGAGACACACTATGACACTCTCTGTCTCTTTCTGAGACACACAGTTATACTACCTGTCTCACTCTGAGACACACTGCGACACTCTGACACAATGTGACACTCTCAGAGATACTGTGACACTCTCAGAGTCTCTCTGACTCTCCTCTGTCACACAGAGATACTCTCTGACTCTCTCCAAGACAAACTGTGACACTCTCCGACTCTCTCTGAAACACACTGTGAGACTCTGACTCTCCTTTGTCACACTGTGACAATGTCTGACACACTGTGACACTCTCTGACACACTGCGAGGCTGCCTGACTTTCTCTGACACTTTCTGAGACACAAAAAGATACTCTCTGTCTCTCTCTGACACTCTCTGAAACTCATTCTCACGCTCTCTAACTCTCTCTGACACTCCCTTACACTGTCTGAGACACATTGTGACACTCTCTGACAGACTGTGACACACTGTAACACTCTCTGACTCTCTCTGAGACACACAGTGATACTTTCTGATACTCTCTGACACATTCTGAGACAGTCTGTGACACTTTCTTTCAGACTGTGGTAAATTTTGTCTCACTCTGTCTCTCTCTGACTCTCTCTCAGACACACTGTAACAATCTCTGACACACTATGATACTCCCTGTCTCGGTCCGCGAGATGCTGTGACACTCTCTGACACAATGTGACACTGTGACACCCTGACACTCTCTGACACACTCGAACACCGTCTGGCTACCTCTCTAACACACTGTGACAATCTCTGTCACACTGTGCGACTCTCTGACACTCTGAGACGCACTGTGACACTTTGTGACAACCTCTGACACTCTGAGACATGCTCTGATAAAGTGTGACACTCTCTGACTCTCTCTGACACTCTCTGAGACACGCTGCGACACTCGCTGACACACTGTGACAATCTCTGACGCTCTCTCTGATACCCTGTGACACCGTCTGAAGCACTGTGACACTTGCTGACCCTCTCTGAGACACACTGTGACACTTTGTGACTGCCTCTGACACTATGAGACATGCTCCGACAGACTGTGACACTCGCTGACTCTCTCTGACACTCTCTCACACGTTCTGAGACACACCTTACACTCCCTGACTCTCTCTGAGATACACTGTGACACTCTCTGATACTCTCTGACACATTCTGAGATAGTCTATGACACTTTCTTTCAGATTGTGGTAAACTGTGACTCTCTCTCTCTCTCTCTGACACTATCTGAGACACGCTGTGACACTCTCTGACACAATGTGACACTCTCTGAGACACTGTGACACACTGAGACACACTGTGACACTCTCTGACTCACTCTGACACGCTCTGGGTATCTCTCTAACATACTATGACAATCTCTGCCACATTGTGAGACTCTCTTACACTCTGAGACACACTGTGACACTTTGTGACTACCTCTGACAAACTGAGATATGCTCTGACAGACTGTGACACTCTCAGACTCTCTCTGACGCTCTGTGAGACAGGTTGTGACGCTCTCTGACACACTGTGACACTCTCAGACTTTCTCTCTGACACACTGTGACATGGTCTGACCCTGCCTGAGACACACTGTTACACTTTGTGACTACCTCTGACACTCTAAGACATGGTCTGACAGACTGTGGCACTCTCTGACTCTCTCTGACACTCTCTGACACGCTCTGAAACACATTTTACACTCTCTGACACTCTCTGACACAATCTGAGACAGTCTGTAACACTCTCTGACAGACTGTGATAAACTGTGTGTCTCTTTCTGTCTCTCTGTGTCACTCTCTGACATTCTCTGAGACACACTGACACTCTGTGACTCTCTATGATACCGACGGTGATACTCTGTCTCGCTCTGAGACACACTGTGCCACTCTCTGACACAACGTGACACTCTCTGAGATATTGTGACAGTCTCTGACTCTCTCTGAGACTCACTGTGACACTCTTTGACACACTCTAAAACGCTCTGACTCTCTCTCTGACATACTCTGACAATCCCAGACACACTGTGACCCTCTATGACACTCTGAGACACACTGTGACACTTTCGGACTGCCTCTGACACTGAGACACGCTCTGACAGACTCTGACACACTCTGACTCTCTCAGACACTCTCTGACACACTGTGACACTCTCTGATTCTCTCTGACTCACTGTGACACTCTCTGACACACTGTCCCACTCTCTAACTCTCTCGCTCTGACACACTGTGACACTCTGATACAAACTGTGACACGCTTTGACAGACTGTGACACCCAGTAACAATCTCTGACTCTCTCTGACACACTATGCGAAACACTGACACACTTTCTGACTCTCTCTGACACTCTCTAAGACACATTGTGACACTCTCTGAGACACAAAGAGATACACTTTGACTCTCTGTGAGACACATCGTGAAAGTCTTTGACTCTCTCTGTGACACTAAGTGACACTTTCTGACATATTCTGACACTCTCTGACACTCTCTCTGACACTCTCTGTCTCTCGCTGAGGCACTGTGTCACTCTATGTCTCTCTTGGAGTCACTGTGAACCTCTCTGACACACACTATGACACTCTCTGAGACACACCGTGAAACACTTAGACACTCTCTGGCACTCTGAGACACACTCTGACAGACTGTGACACTCTCTGACTCTCCCTGACACTCTATGAGACACACTGGGACATTCTCTGAGATACACTGTGACACTCTCTGACACTCTGAGACACGCATTGATTCTCTCTAACTCTCTCTGAGACACACAATGATACTCTCTGACTCTCTTTGAGACATACTGCGACACTCTGACACACTGTGACACTCGCTGAGACACACTGTGACTCGCTCTGACAGACGGTGATATAATGTCACACTCTCTGACAAACTCTAAGACACACCTTGGCACCCACTGAGACACACAGTGATACTCTCTGACTCTCTCTGAGACACACTGTGACACTTTCTGACACACTGTGACATTCTCAGAGACACATATTGATACACGTTTACTCTCTCTGAGACACGCTGTAACACTCTCTGAATCTCTGTCTGACACACAGTGACACTCTCTAAGACACTGTGACACTCTCTGTCTGTCTCTCTAAGAGACTCCGTGTGACACACTCTCTCTCTCTCTCTTCTCGCTGAGGCACTGTGACATTCTCTGAGACAGACTGTGGCAGTCTCTGAGACAGTGAAACACGTTTACTGTGTCTGATATTGTCTGAGACACACTGTGACATATTCTGATACTCTCTGACACCCTCCGAAACACACTGTGACACTCTCTGACAGATTGTGACACACTGTGACACTCTCTGATTCTCTCTGACACTGTCTGATACACACTCTGACATTCTCTGACTCTCTGACACTCGCTGACCCTCTGAGATACGCATTGATACTCTCTGACACTCTCTGAGACACACAGTGATACTCTCTCACTCTCTTCGGGACACACTGTGACACTCTCTGACACACTGTGACACTGTCTGACACAGTGTGACACTCTCTGACTCTCTCTCAGACACACTGTAACAATCTCTGACACACTGTGACACTCTGAGACACACTGTGACACTCTGACTCTTTCTGACACACTATAAGAAACACTGCCACACTCTCTGACTCACTCTCTGAGACACTTGTGATACTCTCTGACACACTCTGACACTCTCTGACTCCCTCTCTCTGACACACAGTGACACTCACTCTGACACTTTCTGTCTGTCTGGCTCTGAGACACTGTGTTTCACTCTCTGTCTCTCACTGAGTCCCACTATGACACTCTGAGACAGACTGTGACACTCTCTGAGACGCACCGTGAAACACTTTGACCCTCTCTCATACTGTCTGAGACACACTGTGACACACTCTGACGCTTTCTGACACACTATGAGTATCACTGCCACACTCTCTGAGTCTCTCTGAGACACACTGTGACACTCTGACGCTTTCTGACACTCGCTGAGACACACTCTGACACTCTCTGACACACTCTGACACTCTCTGAGACACACAGTGATACACTTTGACTCTCTCTGAGATACGCTGTGACACTCTCTGACACACTGACACTCTCTGACTCTCTGTCTGATACACAGTGACACTCTCTAAGTCACTGTGACACTCTCTGTCTGTCTCTCGCTGAGACACTGTGTGACACGCTCTGTCTCTCGCTGAGGCACTGTGACACTCACTGAGGCAGACTGTGACACTCTCTGAAACACACCGTGAAACACTTTGACTCTCTCTGATAGGGTCTGAGACACACTGTGACACTCTCTGACAGACTATGACACACTGAGACACTCTCTGATTTTCTCTGACACTGTCTGAAACACACTCTCACACTCTCTGACTCTCTGAAACTTTCTGACCCTCTGAGACACGTATTGATACTCTCTGACAATCTCTGAGACACACAGTGATACTCTCTAACTCTCTCTGAGACACACAGTGATACTCTCTGGCTCTCTTCCAGACACACTGTGACACACTCTGACACTCTGTCACAACTTCTGACTCTCTGACACACTGACACTCTGAGACACTCCATGAGTCTCTCGAAGTCACTGTGAAACTGTCTGAGACACACTGTGACACTCTCTGAGGCACACCGTGAAACACTCTCTGACACTCTGAGACACACTCTGACCGACTGTAACACTCTGACTCTCTCTGACATATACTGTGACACACTCTGAGAGGCACTGTGACACTCGTTGACACTCTGAGACACGCATTGATACGCTCTGACACTCTCTGAGACACGCAGTGATACTCTCTAACTCTCTCTAAGACACACAGTGATACTCTCTGACTCTCTTCGAGACACACTGTGACACTCTCTGAAACACTGTGACACTCTGATACACACTCTGACACACTCTGACTCTTTCTGACACTATGTGAAACACTGCCACACTCTCTGACTCTCTCTGAGACACACTGGGACACTCTGACTCTTACTGACACTCTCTGCTACACTCTAAGACACACTTTGATACCCACTGAGACATGCAGTGATACTCTCTGACTCTCTCTGAGACGTTCCCTTATACTCTCTGACCCACTCTGACACTCTCTGACACACAGTGACACTCTCTTAGATACTGTGACACACTCTCTCTCTGTCTCTCTCTGAGACACTGTGTGACACTCTCTGTCTCTCGCTGAGGCACACTGTGACACTCTCTGAGAAACATCATGAAACAATTTGACCCTCGCTGACACTGTCTGAGCCACACTGTGACACACTCTGACGCTGTCTGACACGCTCAGAAACACACTGTGACACTCTCGGACTCTTTCTGACAGACTATGAGAATCACTGCCACACTCTCCGACTCTCTCTGAGACACACTGTGACACTTTGACACTCACTGACTCTCAGTCTGACACACTGTGACAATCTCTGACACACTGTGACACTTTCTGACTCTTTCTCTGACACACTATGACAATCTCTGAGGCACACTGTGACACTCTCTGACACACTGTGACATTCTCTGACTCAATCTCTGACACACTGTGACAATCTCTGACACACTGTGACCCTCTGAGACACACTGTGACGCTCTGACTCTTTCTGACACACCATGAGAATCCCATGCCACACTCTCTGACTCTCTCTGAGACAAGCTCTGAGAGTCTCGGAAACACTCTGACACTCTCTAACTCTCTCTGACAGATAGAGACACTCTCTTAGACACTGTGACAATCTCTATCTGTCCCTCTCTGAGACACTGTGTGACACTCTCCGTCTCTCGCTGAGGCACACTGTGACACTCTCTGATACACACCGGGAAACACTTTGACCGTCTCTGATACTGTCTGAGACACACTCTGACGCTCTCTGACGCTCTCTGACACTCTCAGAAATACACTGCGACACTCTTACTCTTTCTGACACTCTCTGAGACACACTGTGACGCTTTCTGACAGACGGTGATACACTGTCACATTCCCTGACACTCTCTGACATGCTCTAAGACACACTTTGACACCCACTGAGACATACAGTGATACTCTCTGACTCTCTCCAAGACGCGCTTTGACACTCTCTGACACACTCTGACGCTCTCTGGGACACATAGTGATAACATTGACTCTCTCTGAGACATGCTGTGACATTCTATGACACACTCTGACACTCTCTAAGACACTGCGACACTCTCTGTCTGTCTCTCTCTGAGACACTGTGTGACACTCTGTTTCTCGCTGAGGCACCATGACACTCTCTGAGTCCCTCTGACACTCTTAGACACGCTCTGACAGACTGTGACACTCTCTGAGACACACTGTGACACACTCTGACACACTGTGACACTCTCTGACTTTATATCTGACGCCCTGTGACACTCTCGGAATCACTGTGAGACTTGCTGACACGCTGTGAGATACATAGTGACACTCTGACTCTCTGAGACATGCTGTGATACTCTCTGACGTGGTCTGAGACTCACTGTGACACTTTCTGACTCTCTCTGACGCACTGTGACACACTCTGACACACTGTCAGACTCTCTGACTCTCTCTCTGACACACTGTGACACTCTGAGACAAACTGTGACACGCTCTGACAGACTGTGACACACTGTGACACTCTCTGACTCTCTCTGACACACTATGGGAAACACTGCCACTCTCTCTGACACTCTCTGAGACACACTGTGACACTCTCTGACACACTCGGACACACTGTGACACTGTCTGAGACACATAGTGATACACTTTGACTCTTCTGAGACGCGCTGTTACACTGTCTGACACAATGTGACATTCTCTGAGACTCTCTTGGACATTCTCTGTCTCTGGCTGAGACACACTGTGACACTCTATGTCTCTCTTGGAGTCACTGTTACACTCTCTGACACAGTCTAAGACACACTTTAACACCCACTGTGACATGCAGTGATACTCTCTGATTCTCTCTGAGACAATCCCTTACACTCTCTGACACTCTCTGAGACACACTGTGACACTCTCTGAGATACACTGTGTCACTGGTTGACGCTCTGAGACACGCATTGATGCTCTCCGACACTCTCTGAATCTCACTTTGACACTCTCTTATAGACGGTGATACACTGTCACACTCTCTGACACTCTCTGACACACTCTAAGACACACTTTGACACTCACTGAGACGTACAGTGATACTCTCTGACGCTCTCCAAGACAGGCTATGACCGTCTCTGACATACTCTGACACTCTCTGACACTCTCTGGCACACGGTGACACTCGCTGAGACACATAGTGATACACATTGACTCTCTCTGAGACATGCTGTGACACTCTCTGACACACTCTGACACTCAGACTCTGTCTGACACACAGTGACACTCCATGACAGGCTGCGATGCTCTCTGACTCTTCCAGACACTCTCTGAGACACAATGTGACACACTGTCACACACTGTGACACTCTCTGACACTGTATCTGACGCCCTGTGACACTCTCTGAAACACTGTGACACTTGCTGACACGCTCTGAGATGCATTGTGACACTCTCTGACTCTCTCTGAGACACGCTGTGACACTCTCTGACATGGTCTGAGACTCACTGTTACACTCTCTGACTCTCTCTCTCTGACCCACTGTGACACACACTCTGACACACTGTCAGACTCTCTGACTCTCTCTCTCTGACATACTGTGACACTCTGAGACAAACTGTGACACTCTCTGACAGACTGTGACACTCTCTGACTCTCTCTGACACACTATGAGAAATACTGCCACTCTCACTGACTCTCTCTGAGACACGCTGTGACTGTCTGACACACTCTGACATTCTCTGAGACTGACTCGGACATTCTCTGTCTCTCGTTGAGACATACTGACACTCTATGTCTCTCTCGGAGTCACTGTGACATTCTCTGGCACAGTCAGTCTAAGAGACACTTTGACACCCACTGTGACATGCAGTGATACTCGCTGACTCTCTCTGAGGCAATTACTTATACTCTCTGACACACTGCGACATTCTCTGAGACACGCTGTAACACTGACAAACTCTGACACTCTCAGGCTCTCTCTGTTTGACACACAGTGACACTCTCTAAGACATTGTGACACTCTCTGTCTGTCTCTCTGAGACACTGCGTGACACTCTCTGTCTCTCGCTGAGACAATGTGACACTCTCTGAGACAGACAGTGACACTCTCTGAGACACACCGTGAAACACTTTGAACCTCTGATACTGTCTGAGACACACTGTGACACACTCTGACACTTTCTGAAATACACTATGACACTCTCTGTCAGACCGTGACACACTGTGACACTCTCTGACCCACTCTGACACTGTCTAAGACACACTCTGACACTCTCTGACGCTCTGTGAAACTCTCTGACACTCTGAGACACGCATTGATCCTCTCTGACACTCTCTGAGACACACAGCGATACTCTGTAACTCTCTCTGAGAAACAGTGATACTCTCTCACTTCTTCCAGACACACTGTGACAATCTCTGAAACACTGTCACACTCTCTGACTCTCTCTGACACTCTCTGACTCTCTCTGGCACTCTCTGAGATACACTGTGTCACTCTCTGACACTTTCTGACACATCATGAGAAACACTGCCACACTCTCTGACTCTCTCTGAGACACACTGTGACACTCTGAGACACACTGTGAGACTTTCTGACTCTCTCTAACACACTGCGGCACTCTGAGAGAAACTGTGACACGCTCTGACATACTGTGACACCCTGTGACATTCTCTGAATCTCTCTGACACACTAAGAGAAACACTGCCACTCTCTCTGACACTCTCTGAGACACACTGTGACACTCTCTGAGGCACATAGTGATACACTTTGACTCTCTCTGAGACACACTGTGACACTCTCTGACTCACTCTGACATTCTCTGAGACTCTCTCGGACATTGTCTGCCTCTCGCTGAGACAAAGTGTGACACTCTATGTCTCTCTCGGAGTCACTGTGACACTCTCTGACATCTCTAAGATACACTTTGACACCCACTGTGACATGCAGTGATACTCTCTGACTGGCTCTGAGACAATCCCATATACTCTCTGACACAGTCTGACACTCTCTGAGACACACTGTGACACTCTCTGAGAATCTGAGACACGCATTGATGCTCTCTGACACTGAGACACACACTGATACTCTCTGACTCTCTTCGAGACATACTGTGACACTCTCTGACACATTGTGACACTCTCTGACAGACGGTGATACACTGTCACACTCTCTGACACTCTCTGACATACTCTAAGACACACTTTGACACCCACTGAGACATTAAGTGATTCTCTCTGACTGTCTCTGAGACACTATCTTACACTCTCAGACACATTCTGACACTCTCTGAGACACATGGTGGCACTCTCTGAGATACACTTTGACACTCTCTGACACCCTGAGACACGCATTGATACTCACTGACACTCTCTCAGACACACAGTGACACTCTCTGACTTTCTTCGAGACATACTGTGACACGATCTGACACACTGTGACACTGTATGACTCTCTCACTAACACACTGTGACAATCTCTGACACACCGTGACACTCTGAGACAAACTGTGATGCTCTGACTCTTTCTGACACACTATCAGAATCATTGCCACACTATCTGACACTCTCTGACACACGCTGAGAGACTCTCTGACACACTTTGACACTCTCTGAATCTCTCTGACACACAGTGACACTGTGACACACTCTGTCTGTCTTTCTCTGAGACACTGTGTGACACTCTCTGTCTCTCGCTGAGACACACTGTGAAACTCTCTGAGACACAGCGTGAAACAATTTGAATCTCTCCGATACTGTATGAGACACACTGTGAGACACTCTGACTCTGTCTGACACTCTCAGAAACACACTGTGACACTCTCGGACTCTTTCTGACACACTATGAGAAACACTGCCACACTCTCTGACTCTCTCAGAGACACACTGCGACACTCTTACACTTTCTGACACTCTCTGAGATTTACTGTGACACTCTCTGACACACTCTAATAAATACTTTGGCACCCACTGAGACATACAGTGATACTCTCTGACTCTCTCCAAGAAGCGCTGTGACACCAATTGACAAACTCTGACACTCTCTGACACTCTCTGACACTTGCTGACACACGGGGACACTCTCTGAGACACATAGTGATACACATTGACTCTCTCTGAGACACGCTGTGACACTCTCTGACACACTCTGACACTCTGACTGTCTGTCACACAGTGACACTCTCTGACAGACTGTGACGCTCTCTGACTCTTCCGGATACTCTCTGAGACACACTCTTACACACTATGACACTCTCTGATTCTATCTAAGACGCCCTGTGACACTGTCTGAAACACTGTGACGCTTGCTGACACGCTCTGAGATGCATTGTGACGCTCTCTGACTCTCCCTGAGACACGCTGTGACACTCTCTGACTTGGTCTGAGAATCACTGTGACACTCTCTGACACTCTCTCTGACACATTGTGACACTCTGAGACAAGCTGTGACACGCTGTGACAGGTTATGACACCCTGTGACACTCTCTGAATCTCTCTGACACACTATGAGAAACATTGCCACTCTCTCTGACACTCTCTCAGACACACTGTGATTCTCTCTGAGATATACTGTGACACTCTCTGACACCCTGAGACACGCATTGACACTCTCTGACACTGTCTGAGACACAGAGTGATACTCTCTGACTCTCTTCGAGACATACTGTGAAACTCTCTGACACACTGTGACACTCTCTGACTCTCTCTCTGACACACTGTGATAATCTCTGACACACTATAACACTCTGAGATATACTGTGACACTCTGACTCATGCTGACACACTATGAGAAACACTGCCATACAGTCTGACTCTCCGAGACATGCTGTAACACTCTCTGACGCACTCTGACGCTCACTGACTCTCTCTCTCTGACACACAGTGACACTCTCTAAGACACTGTGACACTCTTTGTATCTCTCTGAGACACTGTGTGAAATTCTCTGGGTCTTGCGGAGACAGAATATGAAACACTCTGAGACAGACTGTGACACTCTCTGAGACACACCGTGAAACACTTTGACACTCTCTGATACTGTCTGAGACACTCTGTCGCTCTCTGACACTCTCTGGACACACTGTGACACTCTCTGACTCTTTCTGACACACTATGAGAACGACTGCCACGATGTCTGACTCTCTCTGAGATACACTTTTACACTCTGACTCTTTCTGACACTCTCTGAGACACACTGTGACAATCTTTGACACACTGGGACACTCTGAGACACACTGTGACACGTTGACTCGTTCTGACACACTATGAGAAACACTGCCACAATCTCTGATTCTCGCCGAGGCACGCTGTAACACTCTCTGACACACTCTGACACTCTCTGACTCTCTCTGTTTGACACACAGTGACACTCTCTAAGATATCGTAACACTCTCTGTCTGTCTCTCTCTGAGAAACTGCGTGACACTCTCTGTCTCTCGCTGAGACACTGTGACAGTCTCTGAGACAGACCGTGACACTCTCTGAGACACACCATGAAACACTTTGACCCTCTCTGATACTGTCTGAGACACACTGTGACACACTGTGACACTCTTTGACACTTTCTGAAACACACTATGACACTCTCTGTCAGACCGAGACACACAGTGATACTCTGTAACTCTCTCTGAGACACACTGTGATACTCCCTCACTTCTTCGAGACATACTGCGACACTCTCTTACACACTGTCACACACTGTGACTCTCTCTCTGACACAATGTGATAATCTCTGACACACTGTGACACTTGGTGACAGACTGTGAGACTCTCTGACTCTTTCTGACACATTATGAGAAACACTGCCACACTCTCTGACTCTCATTGAGACACTCTCTGACACTCTCTGACTCTCTGAGACACACTGTGACACTTTATGACTGCCTCTGACACTCTGAGACATGCTCTGACAGACTGTGACATACTTTGACTCTCTCGGACACTCTGAGACACACTGTGACACACTCTGTGACATTACGTGATACTGTCTAACTCTCTCTCTGACACACTGTTCCACTATTTATGACGCTGTGACACTCTCTGTCAGTCTCTCTCCGAGACACTGTGTGACACTCTCTGTCTCTCGCCGAGAGACTTTGACACTCTATGAGACACACCGTGAAACAACTTGACGCGCTCTTATACTGTCTGAGACGCAATGTGACGCACTCTATTGCTCTCTTACACTCTCTGAAACACACTGTGACACTTTCTGACAGACTGTGACACACTGTGACACTCTCTGACTTTCTCTGACACCCTGACAGACGGTGAGATGCTGAAACACACTGACACTCTCTGACATTCTCTCAGGCAGACAGTGCCACTCTCCAAAACACTGTAACTCTCTATGACTCCCTATGAGAAACACTGTGGCAATCTCTGTCAGACTGTGCCACAGTGCGACACTCTTGGACAATCTCTGAAACACCCTGTGACCCTTTCTGACACTCTCTGAGACACACTGTGACTCTCTCTGACACTCTCTGAGACACACTGTGACACTCTCTGAGACACACTGTGACAATCTCTGTTGCTCTCTGACCGATTGTGAGACAGTGAGACACACTGTGACACTCTCTGACCGACACTGACACACTGTGACATACTCTAAGACTCACTGTGACACACTCTGACCCTCTTTGACTCTCAGAGACATACTGTGACTCTCTCTGAAACTCTGTGAAACACACTGTGACCCTCTCTAATAGACTGTGACTCAGTGTTACACTTTTTGATTCTCACTGCCTCTCTCTGAGAAACACTGTGACTGTCTCTGACACGCTCTGAGACACACTGTGACACTCTCTGCCTCTCTCTCTGATACACTGTGAAAACCTCTGACACACTGTGACACTCTCTGACACTTTGAGACACACTGTGACACTTTCTGACTCACTCTTGCACGCTTGAGACAAGCCGTGACACTCTCTGACACCCTGTGACATTCTCTGAAACACTGTGACACTTGCTGATGCATTCTGAGACACATTGTGACACTCTCTAACTCTCTGAGAAACACTGTGACACTCTCTGACCACACTGACACACTGTGACACTCTCTAAGACACACTGTGACACATTGTGACCCTCTTTGACTCTCAGAGACAGTCTGTGACTCTCTCTGACACTCTTTGAAATACACTGTGACCCTCTCTAATAGAGTGTGACTCAGTTTACACTTTTTGATTCTCTCTGACTCTCTCTGAGAAACACTGTGACTGTCTCTGACAAGCTCTGAGACACACTGTGACATTCTCTGACACTCTCTGCCTCTCTCTCTGATACACTGCGAAAACCTCTGACACACTGTGACACTCTCTGACACTTTGAGACACACTGTGACACTTTCTGACTCACTCTTGCACTCTTGAGACACGCCGTGACACTTTCTGACACCCTGTGACATTCTCTGAAACACTGTGACACTTGCTGACGTACTCTGAGACACATTGTGACACTCTTTAACTCTCTGAGAAACACTGTGACACACATGGACTCTCTCTGACACTCTCTGAGACACACTCTGACTCTCTCTGACACACTGTCATACTCTCTGACTCTCTCTCTGTCACCCTATAACACTCTCTGACACAATGTGACACTTGCTGACACTCTCTGAGAGACACAGTAACACTCTCTGACGCACTTTGAAATACACTGTGACACTCTCTGACTCTCTCTGAGACCCACGTGGCACTCTCTGACTCTCTCTGAGACATACTGTGCCACTCTCTAACACGCTGTGGCTCTTTTTGACTCTGTAAGAAACACTCTGTGAGACACACTGTGACACTCTGTGAGACACAGTGTGACACTCTCTGACACATTCTGACACTCTGTGACTCTCTCTCTGACACACTGTGATAATCTCTGACACACTATGGCACTCTTTAAGAAACTGTGACACTTTCTGACACTCTCAGAGACACACTGTATCCCTCTCTAAGACACTATGATAATCTCTGAAACACTCTGAGACATACTGTGATACTCTAGGACAGATTGTGACACACTGTGACACTCCCTGACACTCTCTGACACTCCCTGAGATACTCTGTGACATTCTCTAAGACACACTGTGACAAACACTGACCCTCTTTGACAATCTCTGTAACACACTGTGACACTCTCTGACTTTCATTGACACCCACTGTGACACACTTTGAAACTGTCTGAACATACTGTGCCACTCTCTGATGCACCTTGGCACTCACTCACTGTCTCTGAGACACTGTGACATTTTCTGTCTCACTGTTACACTCTCTAACTCTCTCTGACACTCTCTGAGACACACTGCGACACACTGCGACACTCCCTGACATTCTCTGAGACACACTGTGACTCTCTCTGATAGACTGTGTCACACTGCGACACTCTGACAATCTCTGCGACATGCTGTGACACTCTCAGACTCTCTCTGACAGACTGTTACACTCTCTGACAGACTGTGACACTCTCTGACAGACTGTGACATACTGTGACAATCTCTGACATTCTATGATACACTCTGAGACACACTGTGACACTCTCTGACTCTCTCTGACACTGTCTGAGACACACTGTGACACTTTCTGTCTCTCTCTGTCCGATTGTGAGACTGTGAGACACGCTGTGACACTCTCTGACCGACAATGACACACTGTGACACTCTCTGTCACTCTGAAATAGAATGTGACACTCACTGAGGCACAATGTGGCACTCTCTGACAGACTGTGACACAATTTGACAATCGCTGGCATTCTCGGACACTCTCTGAGACACACTGACACTCCCTGATTCTCTCTGACACTGTCGGAGACACAATGTGACACATTCGGACTCTCTGTGAATCTCTCTAACCGACTGTGAGACACTGAGACACACTGTGACACTCTCCAACCGATACTGACACAGTGTGACACTCTCTGAGACACACTGTGACACACACTGACCCTGCTTGACACACTCTGTGACAGACTCTGACTCTCTCTGACACTCTCTGAGACACAAGTAGCACTCTCTGACACTCGCTGCGGCCCACGTGAGACTCTCGGACACTCTCTGAGACATTCTGTGCCACTCTCTAACACACTGTGACACTTTATGACCCTCTTGGAGACACACTGTGACACTCTCTGACTGTCTCTGTGACATACTGTGACACTCTCTGAACCTCTCTGACACTCCCTTACACTCTCTGAGACACACTGTGACTCTCTCTGACAGACTATGACACACTGTGAAATTCTCCGACTCTCTCTGCCACTATCTGAGTCGGACTGTGACACTCTCTGACAGACTGTGATACACTGACACTCTCTGCCTCTCTCTGATACTCTCTGAGACACACAGTGATACTCTCTGACTCTCTCTGTAACACAGTGTGACACTCTCTGACACATTCTGATACTCTGTGACTCTCTCTTAGACACACTGTGACAATCTCTGACACACCGTGAACTCTTTAAGATACTGTGACACCTTGTGACACTCTCAGAGCTATACAATATCCCTCTCTAAGACACTGTGATAAGTCTTTCGCTCTCTGAGACAACTGTGATACTCACTTACAGACTGTGACACACTATGACACTCCCTCACTCTCTCTGACACTCTCGGAGATATACTGTGACACCCTCCGAGACACACTGTGACACACTCTGACGCTCTTTGACACTCTCTGTAACACACTGTGACACTCTCTGATACACATTGACACTCTCCCACTGTCTCTGAGACACACTGTGACATTCTCTGACTCACTGTGACACTCTCTAACTCTCTCCGACAATCTCTGAGACACACTGTGACGCACTGCGACACTCTCTGACATTCTCTGAGACACACTGTGTCTCTCTCTGACAGACTGTGACGCACTGCGACACACTCTGACAGTCTCTGAGACATGCTGTGGCACTCTCGGAAATTCTCGGAAGCACACTGTGACACTCTCTGAGTCTCTCTGACGCTGTCTGACACACAATGTGACACTCTCATACACTCTCTGAGACACACTGTGACACTTTCTGTCTCTCTCTGATCGATTGTGAGATAACGAGACACACTGTGACACTCTCTGACACTTTCTGAAACAGACTGTGACACTCTTTGACACTCTCTGATGCACACTGTGACACTCTCGGACAGACTGTGACTCACTGCGACACTCTCTGACACTTTTTGAAACAGCGTGTGAGATTTGTTGACACCTCTAATGCATGCTGTGACACTCTCTGACAGACTGTGACAGACTGTGACAATTGCTGGCATCCTCTGACACTCTCTGACACAAACTGACTCTCTCTGACTCTCTCTGACATTGGCTGAGACACGCTGTGACACTCTCTGATTATCTCTGACCGACTGTGAGACACTGAGACACAGTGTGACACTCTCTGACCGACACTGACACACTGTGACACTCTCTGACACTCTCTGAAATAGACTTTGACACTCTCTGAGGCACACTGTGGCACTCTCTGACAGACTGCGACACAATGTGACAATCGCTGGCATTCTTAGACACTCTCTGAGACACACTGAAACTCCCTGACTCACTCTGACACAGTCTAAGACACACTGTGACACTCTCTGACTCTCTCTGAATCTCTCTACCTGACTGTGAGACACTGAGACACACTGTGACACACTCTGACCCTGCTTGACACACTCTGTGACAGACTGTGACTCTCTCTGAGACCCAAGTGGCACTCTCTGACACTCTCTGTGGCCCACGTGAGACTCTCTGACACTCTCGGAGACATTCTGTGCCACTCTCTAACACATTGTGACACTTTATGACCCTCTTGGAGACACACTGTGACACTCTCTGACTGTCTCTTTGACATACTGTGACACTCTCTGACCCTCTCTGACACTCGCTGAAACACACGGTGACACTCTCTAACTCTCTCTGACAATCCCTTACACTCTCTGAGACACACTGTGACTCTCTCTGACAGACTGTGACACACGGTGAAATTCTCCAACTCTCTCTGTCACTATCTGAGTCAGACTGTGACACTCTCTGACAGATTGTGATACTCTGACACTCTCTGAGACACAGTGTGACACTCTCTGACACATTCCGAGCCTCTGTGACTCTCTCTCTGACACACTGTGACAATCTCTGACACACTGTGAACTCTTTAAGACATTGTTACATCTTGTGACACTCTTAGAGCCATACAGTATCCCTCTCTAAGACACTGTGATAACTCTGACACTCTCTGAGACATACTGTGATACTCTCTGACAGACTGTGACACACTATGACACTCCCACACTCTCTCTGACATTCTCGGAGGCACACTGTGACACACTCTGACCCTCTTTGACACTCTCTGTAACACACTGTGACACTCTCTGACACTCTCTGACTTTCTCTGACACTCTCTGACACTATCTGAGACATATTGTGGCACTCTCTGATAAACTTTGACACTCTCCCACTGCCTCTGAGACACACTGTGACATTCTCTGACTCACTGTGACACTCTCTAACTCTCTCCGACACTCTCTGAAACACACTGTGACACACTGCGACAATCTCTGAAATTCTCTGAGACACACTGTGTCTCTCTTTGAGAGACTGTGACACACTGCGACACTCTCTGAGGCACACTGTGACACTCTCTGAGTCTCTCTGACGCTGTCTGACACACAATGTGACACTCTCATGCGCTCTCTGAGACACACTTTGACACTTTCTGTCTCTGTCTCTGATCGATTGTGAGACAATGTGACAAACATTGACATTCTCTGACAGACTGTGACGCTCTCTGACACTTTCTGAAACAGACTGTGACACTCTTTGACACTCTCTGAGGCACGCTGTGACATTCTCTGACAGACTGTGACACTATGACACTCTCTAACAGACTGTGACACAGTGCGACACTCTCTGGCACTTTCTGAAGCAGACTGTGACATTCTTTGATACTCTCAGGCATGCTGTGACACTCTCTAACAGACTGTGACAGACTGTGACAATCGCTGACATCCTCTGACACTCTCTGACACAAACGGACTCTCTCTGACATTGCCTGAGACACACTGTGACACTCTCTGACTCTCTCAGAATCTCTTTGATCGACTGTGAGACACTGAGACACACTGTGACACTCTCTGACCGACACTGACATACTGTGACACTCTCTGAGACATACTGTGACACACTCTGACCGGATTAACACTTTCTGGGACAGACTGTGACTCCCTCTGACAATCTCTGAAACACATTGTGAAACTTCTGATAGACGGTGACACAGTCATCTTTTGACACTTTCTGACACTCTCTGAGACTCACGTGACACTCCCTTACACTCTCTGAGACACACTGTGAATCTCTGACAGACTGTGACACACTGTGAAACTCTCTGATTCTCTCTGCCACTCTCTAACACTATCTGATACAGACTGCGATACTCTCTGACAGACTGTGATACACTGTGACACTCTCTGCCTCTCTCTGACACTCTCTCTGCCACACAATGATACTCTCTGAATCTCACTGAGACACCGTGTGAAACTCTCTGACACATTCTGACTCACTCAGATGTACTCTCTGACACACTGCGACAATCTGTGACACACTGTGACACTCTGACACTCTGAGACACACTGGGACACACTCTGTCTCTCTGAGACACACTTTGATACTCCCTGAGACAGATTGTGAAACACATTGTCAATCTCTGACTCTCTGAGACACACTTTGACACTCTCTTACACCATCTGAGACAGACTGTGAAAGTCTCTGACAGACTGTGATACACTGTGACACTCTCTGCCTCTCTCTGACACTCTCTCTGACACACAATGATACTATCTGAATCTCTCTGAGACACAGTGTGAGACTCTCTGACACATTCTGACTCTATCTGACGCTCTCTCTGACACACTGTGGCAATCTGTGACACACTGTGAAACTCTTTGTATTTCCGGGACACACTGTGACACTCTCTGAGACAGACTGTGAAACACTTTGACACTCTCTGACTCTCTGAGACACACTTTGACACGCTCTGACAAACTATGACTCTCTAAAAGAATGTGACACACTGTGACTCTCTCTGAAAGACTGTGCCACTCTCTGACACTCTGAGGCATGCTGTAACACTGTCTGACAATCCATTGCACACTGTAACACTCTCTGAATCTCTCTGATACGCTCAGATACACACTGTGAAACTTTCTGACTCTCTCTGTCACACCCTGAAACACACTGTGACACTTTTAGATAGACTGTGACACAGTGTGACATTTTTGGACTCTCTCCGAACCTCTCTGACACTCGCTGAATCACGCTGTGACACTCTCTGACTCTCTTTGACACTCTCTGACACTCCCTTACACTCTCTGCGACACACTGTGCCTCTCTCTGACAGACTGTGACACACTGTGGAACTCTCTGACTCTCTCTGCCACTCTCTGAGACACACTGTGGAACTCTCTGACTCTCTCTGAGACACACTGTGACACCCACTGACTCTCTCTCTCGATATCTCTGATCGACTGTGAGACACTGAGACACAGTGTAACACTTTGTGACCGACACTGACACACTGTGACACTCTCTGAGACATACTGTGACAAACTCTGACCCTGTTTGACACTTTCTGAAACAGACTATGACTCTCTCCGACACGCTCGTAAACACACTGTGACACTCTCTGATACAGTGTGACACTTTTTGAACCTCCCTGACACTCTTTGAGTCATACCGTGCCACTCAGTAACACACTGTGATACATTATGATCCTCTCGGAGACACACTGTGACACTCTCTGACCCTCTCTGACACTCACCGAAACACACTGTGACACTCTCTGACTCTCTGACACTCTGTGACACTCACTGAGACATACTGTGACTCTCTCTCAGACACTGATACTCTCTAACTCTCCGTCAGACACAGTGTGACACTCTCTGACACATTCTGACACACTCTGACGCTCTCTCCGACACACCGTGACAATCTCTGACACACTGTCACACTCTGACACTTTGAGACACACTGTGACACTCTCTGAGACAGACTTCGAAACACTTTGACATGCTCTGACTGTCTGAGACACACCCTGACACGCTCTGACACACTGTGACTCTCCCTGACAGAATGTGACACACTGTGACTCTCTCTGACAGCCTGTTACACACTGTGACACTCTCTGACTCTCCCTGAACCTCGCTGCCTCACAGCGCCAGAGAAGGCTGTGCCAGAGACCCGGGTTCAATTCCTGCCTCAGGCAATTGTCTGTGTGGAGTTTGCACGTTCTCCCTGTGTCTGCATGGGTTTCCTCCGGATGCTCCGGTTTCCTCCCACAGTCCAAAAACTGTGCAGGTTAGGTAAATTGGCCATGCTAAATTGCCCGTAGTGGTAGGTGATGGGGTAAATGTAGGCGAATAGGTCTGGGTGAGTTGCTCTGCGGCGGCTCGGTGTGGACTTGTTGGGCCGAAAGGTCTGTTTCCAACTGTAAGTAATCTAATCTTGTCTAATCTCTGTAACACATTTGACACTCTCTGACTCTCACTGACACTCTCTGACCGACTGTGAGATACTGTGACACTCTCTGACACACACTGTGACATACTCTGACACTCTCTGACTCTCTGAGACAGACTGTGACACTCTCCGACACTCTCTGGCTCTCTCTGACCGACTGTGAGACACTGGGACAAACTCTGATGCACTGTGACACCCTCTGAGAGAAACTGTGACATACTCTGACCCTCTCTGACACTCTCTGAATCACACTGTGACAATCTCCGACTCTCTCTGACAGACTGCGACACACTGTAACACTTTTTGACTGTCTCTGACACTCTCTGAGACCCACTTTGACACTCTCTGACTCTCCCTGAGACATACTGCGCCACTTGCATGCACACTGTGCCACTCTCTGACTCTCTGTCACTCTCTGAAAAACGCTGTGACACTCTCTGACTCTCTCTGAGACACACTGTGATACTATCTGACTCTGTCTGGCACACTCTGAAACGCACGGTGACACACTCAGACTCTCTCTGACACACTCTGTAGCCCACTGTGACATTTTCTGACAGACTGTAACACTCTCTGACTCTCACTGACACTGTCTGAGACACACTGTGACACTCTCTGACTCTCTCTGACGGAATGTGAGGCACTGTGACACTTTCTGATACACTGTGACACTCTCTGAGACATTCTGTGACATACTCTAACCCTCTCTGACACTCTCTGAAACACACTGTGGCACTTTCCGACTCTCTCCGGGACACACTGTGACACTCTCTGACTCTCTCTCATACTCTCAGAGACACAGAGTAACACTCTCTCACTCTCTCTGACACACTCTAAAACACGCTGAGACACTCTCTGATTCTCTCTGGGAACACTGTGAAACTCTCTGACTCTCTCTGACACATTCTGAAACACACTGTGACACTATCTGACTCTCTCTGCCACTCTCTGAGACACACTGCGACACACTGCGACACACTCTGACATTCTCTGAGACACACTGTGTCTCTCTCTGACAGACTGTGACGCACTGCGACACATTCTGACAGTCTCTGAGAAATGCTGTGACACTCTTGGACACTCTCTGAGGCACACTGTGACACTCTCTGAGTCTCCCTGACGCTGTCTGACACACAATGTGACACTCTCATGCACTCTCTGAGACACACTGTGACACTTTCTGTCTCTCTCTGATCGATTGTGAGACAATGAGACACACTGTGACACTCTCTGACAGACTGTGACACACTGCGACACTCTCTGATACTTTCTGAAACAGACTGTGACACTCTTTGACACTCTCTAAGGCACACTGTGACACTCTCTGACAAACTGTGACACACTGCGACACTCTCTGACACTTTCTGAAACAGATTGTGACATTCTTTGACATCCTCTGAGGCATGCTGTGACACTCTCTGACAGACTGTGACAGACTGTGACAATCGCTGACATCCTCTGACATTCTCTGACACAAACTGACATTCTCTGACTCTCTCTGACATTGTCTGAGACACAGTGTGACACTCTCGGACTCTTTCTGACACACTATGAGAAACACTGCCACACTCTCTGACTCTCTCTGAGACACTCTGTGACATTCTTACTCTTTCTGACACTCTCTGGCACTCACTGTGACACTCTCTGACACACTCTAAGAAATACTTTGACACCCACTGAAACATACAGTGATACTCTCTGACTCTCTCCAAGACGCGCTGTGACACTAATTGAAACACTCTGACACTCTCTGTCACTCTCTGACAGAAGGTGACACTCTCTGAGACACATAGTGATGCACATTGACTCTCTCTGAGACACGCTGTGACACTCTCTGACACACACTGACACCCTATGACTCTGTCTGTTACAGAGTGACACACTCTGACAGACTGCGACGCTCTCTGACACTCCCGGACACTCTCTGAGACACACTCTGACACAGTATGACACTCTCTGACTCTATCTCTGATGCCCTGTGACACTCTCAGAAACACTGTGACTCTTGCTGACACGCTCTGAGATGCATTGTGACGGTCTCTGACTCTCTCTGAGACACGCTGTGACACTCGCTGACACACTGTCACACACTCTGACTCCCTCTCTCTCGGACACACTGTATAACTCTGAGACAAACTGTGACACGCTGTGACAGACTGTGACACCCTGTGACACTTCTGAATCTCTCTGACACACTATGAGAAACACTGCCACTCTCTCTGACACTCTCTCAGACACACTGTGATTCTCTCTGAGATATACTGTGACACTCTCTGGCACCCTGAGACACGCATTGACACTCTCTGACACTCTCTGAGACACAGAGTGATACTCTCTGACTCTTTTAGAGACATATTGTGAAAGTCTCTGACACACTGTGACACTCTCTGACTCTCTCTCTGACACACTGTGATAATCTCTGACGCACTGTGACACTCTGAGACACACTGTGACACTCTGACTCATTCTGACATACTATGAGAAACAAGCCATACAGTCTTACTCTCTCCGAGACATGCCGTAACACTCTCTGACACACTCTGACGCTCTCTGACTCTCTCTCTCTGACACACAGTGACACTCTCTTAGACACTGTGACACTCTCTGTCTCTCTCTGAGACACTGTGTGAAACTCTCTGTCTCTCGCGGAGACACACTGTGAAACATTCTGAGACAGACTGTGATACTCTCTGAGATACACCGTGAAACACTTTGACACTCTCTGATACTGTCTGAGACACACTGTGACACATCCCGACGCTCTCTGACACCCTCTGGACACACTGTGACACTCTGACTCTTTCTGACACACTATGAGAATCACTGCCACGATTTCTGACTCACTCTGAGATACACTTTTACACTCTGACTCTTTCTGACACTCTCTGAGACACACTGTGACAATCTTTGACACACTGGGACACTCTGAGACACACTGTGACACGCTGACTCGTTCTGACACACTATGAGAAACACTGCCACAATCTCTGATTCTCGCCGAGACACGCTGTAACACTCTCTGACACACTCTGACACTCCCTGACTCTCTCTGTTTGACACACAGTGACACTCTCTAAGACATCGTAACACTCTCTGTCTGTCTCTCTCTGAGAAACTGCGTGACACTCTCTGTCTCTCGCTGAGACACTGTGACAGTCTCTGATACAGACTGTGACAATCTCTGAGACACACCTTGAAACACTTTGACCCTCTCTGATACTGTCTGAGACTCACTGTTACACACTGTGACACTCTCTGACATTTCTGAAACACACTATGACACTCACTGTCAGGCCGAGACACACAGTGATACTCTGTAACTCTCTCTGAGACACAAAGTGATACTCCTTCACTTCTTCGAGACACACTGTGACACTCTCTGACACACTGTCGCACACTGTGACTCTCTCTCTCTCTGACACAATGTGATAATCTCTGACACACAGTGAGATTCTTGGTGACACACTCTGAGACTCTCTGACTCTTTCTGACACATTATGAGAAACACTGCCACACCCTCTCACTCACACTGAGACACTCTCTGACACTCTCGGACACTGTGAGACACACTGTGACACACTCTGTGACATTACGTGATACTGTCTGACTCTTTCTGACACACGCTGTGACAGTCTCTGACACACTCTGACTCTCTCTCTCTGACACACTGTTCCACTATTTATGACGCTGTGACACTCCCTGTCCGTCTCTCTCTGAGGCACTGTCTCTCGCCGAGAGACTCTGACACTCTCTGAGACACACCGTGAAACAACTTGAACTCGCTTATACTGTCTGAGACGCAATGTGACGCAATCTATTGGTCTCTGACACTCTCTGAAACACACTGTGACACTCTCTGACAGACTGTGAGACACTGTGACACGCTCTGACTCTCTGACACTGTCTGAGATACACTGTGACACTCTCTGACTCTCTCTGACACCCTGACAGACGGTGAGATGCTGAAACACACTGACACTCTCTGACATTCTCCGAGGCAGACTGTGCCACTCTCCAACACAATGTAACTCTCTATGACTCCCTATGAGACACACTGTGGCAATCTCTGACAGACTGTGCCACACTGCGACACTCTTGGACAATCTTTGAAACACATTTTTACCACATTGTGACCCTTTCTGACTCTCTCTGTCACTCTCTGAGACACACTGTGACACTCTCTGACACTCTCTGAGACACACTGTGACAATCTCTGTCGCTCTCTGAACGATTGTGAGACAGAGAGACACACTGTCCCACATTCTGACCGACACTGACACACTGTGACACTCTCTAAGACTCACTGTGACACACTCTGACCCTCTTTGACACTCAGAGACAGATTGTGACTCTCTCTGATACTCTTTGAAACACACTGTGACCCTCTCTAATAGAGTGTGACTCAGTGTTACACTTTTTAATTCTCTCTGACTCTCTATGAGAAACACTGTGACTGTCTCTGACACGATCTGAGACACACTGTGACACTCTCTTTCTCTCTCTGCGACACATTGTGCCACTCTCTGAGACACACTGTGACACACTATGAGCCTCTTTGAAACTCTCTGAGATACTCTGTGGCACTCTCCGACACTCTCTGACTCTCTGTGACACTTTCTGACACACTCTGAGACACACTTTGACATTCTGTAACTCTGAGAAACACTGTGACACACTCTGACTCTCTCTGACACACTGTCATACTCTCTGACTCTCTCTCTGACACCCTATATCACTCTCTGACACACTGTGACACTTTCTGACACTCTCGGAGACATACTGTACCCGTCTTAAGACACTATGATAATCTCTGACGCTCTCTGAGAGATACTGTGATACTCTCGGACAGATTTTGACACACTGTGACACTCCCTGACTCTCTGACACTCCCTGAGATACTCTGTGTCATTCTCTAAGACACACTGTGACAAACTCTGACCCTCTTTGACAATCTCTGTAACACACTGTGACACTCTCTGACTCTCTCTGATACTTTCAGAGACACACTTTGACACTCTCTGACTCTCTCTGAAACACACTGCGACACTCTCTGACTCTCTCTGACACACTCTGAAACACACTGTGACACTCTCTGACAGACTGTGGCACAGTGTGACATTTCTGACTCTCTCTGACACACTCTGAGACCCACGTGGCACTCTCTGACTCTCTCTGAGACATACTGTGCCACTCTCTAGCAGACTGTGGCTCCTTTTGACTCTCTGTGAAACACTCTGTGAGACACACTGTGACACTGTGAGGCACAGTGTGACACTCTCTGACACCTTCTGACACTCTGCGTCTCTCTCTTGGACACACTGTGATAATCTCTGACACACTGTGACACTCTTAAAGACACTGTGACACTTTCTGACGCTCTCAGAGACATACTGTGATACTCTCGGACAGATTTTGATACACTGTGACACTCCCTGACTCTCTCTGACACTCCCTGAGATACACTGTGACACTCTCTAAGACACACTGTGACAAACTCTGACCCTCTTTGACAATCTCTGTAACACACTGACACTCTCTGACTTTCTCTGACACCCACTGTGACACACTTTGAAACTGACTGAGACATACTGTGCCACTCTCTGATGAACTTTGACACTCTCTCACTGTCTCTGAGACACACTGTGACATTTTCTGTCTCACTGTTGCACTCTCCATCTCTCTCTGACATTCTCTGAAACACACTATGACACACTGCGACACTCCCTGACATTCTCTGAGACACACTGTGACACTCTCTGACTCTCTCTGACACTGTCTGAGACACACTGTGAAACTTTCAGACTCTCTCTGTCCGATTGTGAGACTGTGAGACACGCTTTGACACTGTCTGACCGACAATGACACACTGAGACACTCTCTGACACTCTCTGAAATAGACGGTAACACACTCTGAGGCACACTGTGGCACTCTCTGACAGGCTGTGACACAATGTGACAATCGCTGGCATTCTCGGACACTCTCTGAGAAACACTGACACTCCCTGACTCTCTCTGACAGTGTCTGACACACAATGTGACACACTCTGACTCTCTCTGAATCTCCCTCTCCGACTCTGAGACACTGAGACACACTGTGACACTCTCTGACCGACACTGACACACTATGACACTCTCTGAGACACACTGTGACATACTATGACCCTGCTTGATACTCTCTGTGACAGACTGTGACTCTCTCTGTCACTCTCTGAGACCCAAGTGGCACTCTAAAACTCTCTGAGGCCCAGGTGAGACTCTCTGACACTCTCTGAGACATTCTGTGCCACTCTCTAACACACTGTGACACTTTATGACCCTCTTGCAGACACACTGTGACACTCTCTGACTGTCTCTGTGACATACTGTGACACTCTCTGACCCTCTCTGACACTCACTGAAACACACGGTGACACTCTCTAGCTCTCTCTGACACTCCCTTACACTCTCTGAAACACACTGTGACTCTCTCTGACAGACTGTGACACACTGTGAAATTCTCTGCCACTATCTGAGTCAGACTGTGACACTCCCTGACAGACTGCGATACTCTGACACTCTCTACCTCTCTCTGACACACGTGATACTCTCTGACTCTCACTGAGACACAGTGTGACACTCTCTGACACATTCAGAGAGCCATACAGTATCCCTACCTAAGACACTGTGATAAGTCTGACGCTCTCTGAGACATACTGTGATACTCTCTTACAGACTGTGACACACTATGACACTCCCTCACTCTCTCTGATACTCTCGGAGATACACTGTGAGACCCTCCGAGACACTCTGTGACACACTCTGACCCTCTTTGACACTCTCTGTAACACACTGTGACACTCTCTGACACTCTCTGACTTTCTCTGAGACTGTCTGAGACATACTGTGCCACTCTCTGATACACTTCTACACTCTCCCACTGTCTCTGAGACACACTCTGACATTCTCTGACTCACTGTGACACTCTCTAACACTCTCCGGCCCTCTCTGAGACACACTGTGACACACTGCGACACTCTCTGACATTTTCTGAGACACACTGTGTCTCTCTCTGACAGACTGTGACGCACTGCGACACACTCTGACAGTCTCTGAGACATGCTGTGACACTCTCGGACACTCTCCGAGGCACACTGTGACACTCTCTGAGTCTCTCTGACGCTGTCTGACACACAATGTGACGCTCTCATGCACTCTCTGAGATACAATGTGACACTTTCTGTCTCTCTCTGATAGATTGTTAGACAATGAGACACACTGTGACACTCTCTGACAGAGTTTGACACTCTGCGACACTCTCTGACACTTTCTGAAACAGACTGTGACACTCTTTGACACTCCCTGAGGCACACTGAGACGCTCTCTGACAGACTGTGACACGCTGTGACTCTCTCTGACAGACTGTGACACATTGCGACACTCTCTGACATTTCTGAAACAGAGTGTGACATTCCTTGTCACTCTCTGAGGCATGCTGTGACACTCCCTGACAGATTGTGACAGACTGTGACAATCGCTGACATCCTCTGACACTCTCTGACACACACTGACACTCTCCGACTCTCTCGGACATTGTCTGAGACAAACTGTGACACTCCCTGACTCTCTCTGAATCTCTCTGACCGACTGTGAGACACAGGGACACACTGTAACACTCTGTGACCGACACTGACGCACTGTGACACTCTCTGAGACATACTGTGACACACTCTGACCCTGTTTGACACTTTCTGAGACAGACTGTGACTCTCTCTGGCACTCTCTGAAAAACATTGTGACACTCTCTGATAGACGGTGACTCCGTGTGACACTGTTTGACACTTTCTGACACTCTCTGAGACTCACGTGACACTCCCTTACACTATCTGAGACAGACTGTGATACTCTCCGACAGACTGTGATACACTGTGACACTTTCTGCGTCTCTCTGACATTCTCTCTGACACACAATGATACTCTCTAAATCTCTCTGAGACAGTGTGAGACTCTCTGAAACATTCTAACTCTCTGACGCGCTCTCTGACACACTGTGGCAATCTGTGACACACTGTGACACTCTGACACTCTGATACACACTGTGACACTCTCTGAGACAGACTGTGAAACACTTTGACACTCTCTGCCTCTCTGAGACACACCGTGACACGCTTTGACAAACTGACTCTTTAACAGAATGTGACACACTGTGACTCTCTCTGAAAGACTGTGCCACTCTCTGACACTCTGAGGCACGCTGTAACACTCTCTGACAAACTGTTACACACTGTAACACTCTCTGACTCTCTATGATACTCTCAGATACACACTGTGAAACTCTCCGACTCTCTCTCTGTCACACCCTGAAACACACTGTGACACTCTTAGATGGACTGTGACACAGTGTGACATTTTTGGACTCTTCCCGACCCTCTCTGACACTCGCTGAAACACGCTGTGACACTCTCTGACTCTCTTGGACACTCTCTGACACTCCCTTACACTCTCCGCGACACACTGTGACTCTCTCTGACAGACTATGACACACTGTGGAACTCTCTGACTCTCTCTGCCACTCTCTGAGACACACTGTGGAAGTCTCGGACTCTCTCTGCGACACACTGTGACACCATCTGTGTCTCTGTCCAGATCTCCCTGACCGACAGTGAGACACTGAGACCCACTGTAACACTCTGTGAACGACATTGACACACTGTGACACTCTCTGAGACATACTGTGGCACACTCTGACCCTGTTTGATTCTTTCTTAGACAGACTGTGACTCTCTCTCCGACACTCTCTGAAACACACTGTGACACTGTCTGATAGACTGTGACACAGTGTGATACTTTTTGACTCTCTCTGACATTCTCTGAGTCATACTGTACCACTCTCTAACACACTGTGACACTTTATGACCCTCTCGAAGACACACTGTGATACACTCCGACTGTCTCTGAGACATATTGTGACCCTCTCTGACACTCGGTGACACACTGTGACACTCCCTCACTCTCTCTGACACTTTCGAGATACACTGTTACACCCTCCGAAACACACTTTGACACTCTCTGACACTCTCTGACTTTCTCTGACACTCTCTGACACTGTCTGAGACATACCCTGCCACACTCTGATGCACTTTGACACCTCCCACTGTCTCTGAGACACACTGTGACATTCTCTGACTCACTGTGACACGCTCTAACACTCTCCGACACTCTCTGAGGCACACTGTGATACACTGCGACACTCTCTGACATTCTCTGAGACACACTGTGTCTCTCTTTGACAGACGTGACACACTGCGACACACTCTGACAGTCTCTGAGACATGCTGTGACACTCTCATACACTCTCTGAGGCACACTGTGACACTTTCTCTCTCAATCTGATCGATTGTGAGACAATGGGACACACTGTGACACTCTCTGACAGACTGTGACACACTGCGACACTCTCTGACACTTTCTAAAACAGACTGTGACACGCTTTGACACTCCCTGAGGCATACTGTGACGCTCTCTGACAGACTGTGACACACTGCGGCACTCTCTGACAGATGTGACACACTGCGGCACTCTCTGACATTTCTGAAACAGAGTGTGACATTCCTTGACACTCTCTGAGGCATGCTGTGACATTCTCTGACAGACTGTGACAGACTGTGACAATCGCTGACACAAACCGACACTCTCTGACACAAACTGACACTCTCTGACTCTCTCTGACATTTTCTGAGACACACTGTGACACTCTCTGACTCTCTCTGAATCTCTCTGACCGACTGTGAGACACTGAGACACAGTGTGACACGCTCTGACCGACACTGACACACTGTGACACTCTCTGAGACATACTGTGACACACTGTGACCCTGTTTGACACTTTCTGGGACAGATTGTGACTCTCTCTGACACTCTCTGAAACACATTGTGACACTTCTGATAGACGGTGACACATTGTGACATTTCTTGACACTTTCTGACGCTTTCTGAGACTCACGTGACACTCCCTTACACTCTCTGAGACACACTGTGTATCTCTGACAGACTGTGACACACTGTGAAACTCTCTGACTCTCTCTGCCACTCCCTTACACTATTTGAGATAGACTGCGATACTGTCTGACAGACTGTGATACACTGTGACACTCTCTGCCTCTCTCTGACACGCTCACTGACACACAATAATACTCTCTGAATCTCTCTGAGACACAGTGTGACACTCTCTGACACATTCTGTCTCTCTCAGACGCTCCCTCCGATACACTGTGACAATCCGTGACACACTGTGACACTCTGAAACTCTGAGACACACTGTGACACTCTCTGTTTCTCTGAGACACACTGCGACACCCTCTGAGACAGACTGTGAAACACATTGACACTCTCTGACTCTCTGAGGCACTCGTTGCCACGCTCTGACACACTGTGACTCTCTCTGAAAGACTGTGCCACTCTCCGACACTCCGAGGCACGCTGCAACACTCTCTGACAAACTGTTACACACTGTAACACTCTCTGACTCTCTCTGATACTCTTAGATACACACTGTGAAACTCTCTGACTCTCTCTGTCACACCCTGAAACACACCGTGATACTCTTAGATAGACTGTGACACAGTGTGATATTTTTGGACTCTCCCCGACCCACTCTGACACTCGCTGAAACACGCTGTGACACTCTCTGACTCTCTTGGACACTCTCTGACACTCCCTTACCCTCTCTGCGACACACTGTGACTCTTTCTGACAGACTGTGACACACTGTGGAACTCACTGACTCTCTCTGCCATTCTCTGAGACACAATGTGGAACTCTCTAACTCTCTCTGAGACACACTGTGACACCGTCTATCTCTCTCTCTGGATCTCTCTGACCGACTGTGTGACACTGAGACACACTGTAACACTCTGTGACCGACACTGACACACTGTGACACTCTCTGAGACATACTGTGACACACTCTGACCCTGTTTGACACTTTCTGAGACAGACTGTGACTCTCTCCGACACTCTCTGAAACACACTGTGACACTCCCTGATAGACTGTGACACAGTGTGACACATTTTGACTCTCTCTGACATTTTCTGAGTCATACTGTGCCACTCTCTAACACACTGTGACACTTTATTACCCTCTCGTAGACACACTGTGACACGCTCTGATCTCTGAGACACACTGTGGCACTCTCTGACTCTCTCTGACACTCTCTGAAACACACTGTTGCACTTTCTGACTCTCTCTGACACTCTCTGAAACACACTGTGGCACTCTCTGACTCTCTCTGACACTCTCTGAAACGTTCTGTGGCATTCTGTGAGAGACTGCGACACACTGTGACATTTTATGACTCCCTCCAACACTCTCTGAGACGCAGATTGACACTCTCTGACTCTTTCTGAGACATAATGTGCCACTCTCTGACTCTCTCTGTCACTCTCTGCAAACACTGTGACACTCTCTGACAGACTGTGTGACATACTGTGACACTTTTTGACTCTGCATGAAACACTGTGTAACACACTCTGACACTCTGTGAGACACTCTGTAACACTCTCTGTCTCTATCTGCGACATACTTTGACACTCCCTGACTCTCTCTGACACACTCAGAGACACACTGTGACACTCTCTGACTCTCTCTCACACTCTCTGTAACACACTGTGACACTCTCTGACTCTCACTGACACTCTCAGTAACACACTGTGATGTACTTTGATTTTCACTGGCACTCTCCGAACTGTTCTGTGACACTCTCTGACAGACTGCGACACACTGTGGCACTTTTTGACTCTCTCTGTAACTCTCGAAGAACCAGTGTGACATTCTCTGACTCTTAGAGACTTACTGTTCCACTCTGTGACAGACTGTGCCACTCTCTGACCCTGTCTGAAACTCTCTGAGACACACTGTGACACTCTCTGACGCTATATGACACACAATGTGACACTCTCATACACTCTCTGAGACACACTGTGACACTTTCTGTCTCTCTCTGATCGATTGTGAGACAATGAGACACACTGTGACACTCTGACAGACTGTGACACACTGCGGCACTCTCTTACATTTCTGAAACAGAGTGTGACATTCTTTGACACTCTCTGAGGCATGCTGTGACATTCTCTGACAGACTGTGACAGACTGTGACAATCGCTGACATCCTCTGACACTCTCTGACACAAACTGACACTCTCTGACTCTCTCTGACATTGTCTGAGACAAACTGTGACACTCTCTGACTCTCTCTGAATCTCTCTGACCGACTGTGAGACACAGAGACACACTGTGACACTCTCTGACTGACACAGACACACTGTGACACTCTCGGAGACATACTGTGAGACACTCTGACCCTGTTTGACACTTTCTGAGACAGACTGTGACTCTCTCCGACACTCTCTGAAACACATTGTGACACTCTCTGACAGACGGTGACTCAATGTGACACTTTTGACACTTTCTGACACTCTCTGAGACTCACGTGACACTCCCTTACACAATCAGAGACAGACTGCGATACTCTCTGACAGTCTGTGATACACTGTGACACTCTCTGCCTCTCTCTGACACTGTCTCTGACACACAATGATACTCTCTGAACCTCTCTGAGACACTGTGAGACTCTCTGAAACATTCTGACTCTCTCCCACGCTCTCTCTGACACACTGTGGCAAACTGTGACACACTGTGTCACTCTGACACTCTGAGACACACTTTGACACTCTCTGTCTCTCTGAGACACACTGTGACACTCTCTGAGACAGACTGTGAAACACTTTGACACTCTCTGACTCTCTGAGACAAACGTGGACACGCTCTGACACACTGTGACTCTCTAACAGAATGTGACACACTGTGACTCTCTCTGAAAGACTGTGCCACTCTCTGACACTCTGAGGCACGCTGTAACACTCTCTGACAAACTGGTACACACTGTAACACTCTCTAACTCTCTCTGATACTCTCAGATACACACTGTGAAACTCTCTGACTCTCTCTGTCACACCCTGAAACACACTGTGACACTCTTAGATAGACTGTGACACAGTGTGACATTTTTGGACTCTCCCCAAACCTCTCTAACACTCGCTGAAACACGCTGTGACACTCTCTGACTCTCTTGGACACTCTCTGACACTCCCTTACACTCTCTGCGACACATTGTGAATCTCTCTGACAGACTGTGACACACTGTGGAACTCTCTGACTCTCTCTGCCACTCTCTGAGACACAATGTGGAAGTCTCTGATCTCTGAGACACACTGTGACACCGTCTATCTCTCTCTTTGGATCTCCCTGACCAACTGTGAGACACTGAGACACACTGTAATACTCTGTGACCGACACTGACACACTGTGACACTCTCTGAGACATACTGTGACACACTCTGACCCTGTTTGACACTTTCTGAGACAGACTGTGACTCTCTCCGTCACTCTCTGAAACACACTGTGACACTCTCTGATAGACTGTGACACAGTGTGATACTTTTTGACTCTCTCTGACATTCTCTGAGTCATACTGTGCCACTCTCTAACACACTGTGACACTTGATGACTCTCTCGTAGACACACTGTGACACTCTCTGACTGTCTGTGAGACATATTGTGACACACTCTGACCCTCTCTGACACTCGGTGAAACACACTGTGACACTCTCTGACTCTCTGACACTCTTTGGCACTCTCTGAGAGACACTGTGAATCTCTATCAGACTGTGACACACTGTGAAACTCTCGTACCAACTCTGACACTCTCTAACACTATCTGAGACAAACTTTGACACTCTCTGACAGACTGTGACACACTGTGACACGCTCTGCCTCTCTCTGGCACTCTCTGTGACACACACTGATACTCTCTAACTCTCCCTCAGACACAGTGTGACAATCTCTGACACATTCTGACACACTCTGACACACTGTGATACTCTCTGAGACAGACTGTGAAACACTTTGACATGCTCTGACACTCTGAGACACACTCTGACACGGTCTGACACAATGTGACTCTCTCTGACAGCCTGTTACACACTCTGACACTCTCTGACACTCCCTGAACCTCTCTGCCTCACAGCGCCAGAGAAGGCTGTGCCAGAGACCCGGGTTCAATTCCCGCCTCAGGCAACTGTCTGTGTGGAGTTTGCACGTTCTCCCTGTGTCTGCGAGGGTTTCCTCCGGATGCTCCGGTTTCCTCCCACAGTCCAAAAACTGTGCAGGTTAGGTAAATTGGCCATGCTAAATTGCCCGTAGTGGTAGGTGATGGGGTAAATGTAGGCGAATAGGTCTGGGTGAGTTGCTCTGCGGCGGCTCGGTGTGGACGGTGTGGTCTGTTTCCACACTGTCAGTAATCTAATATAGTCTAATCTCTGTCACACTTGTGACACTCTCTGACAGACTGTGACACTCTCTGACACTCACTAACACTCTCTGTCCGACTGTGAGACACTGTGACACTCTCTGATGCAGTGTGACACTCTCTGACACACACTGTGACATACTCTGACACTCTCTGACTCTCTGAGACACACTGTGGCACTCTCTGACTCTCTCTTTGACACTCTCTGAAACACACTGAGGCACTCTCTGAATCTCTCTGATACTCTCTGAAACACACTGTGGCATTCTCTGAAACGTTATGTGACACTCTGTGAGAGACTGCGACACACTGTGACACTTTTTGACTCCCTCCAACACTCTCTGAGACCCACTTTGACACTCTCTGACTCTCTCTGAGACATAATGTGCCACTCTCTGACTCTCTCTGTCACTCTCTGAGAAGCACTGTGACACTCTCTGACAGACTGTGTGACATACTGTGACACTTTTTGACTCTGTGTGAAACATTGTGTGACACACTCTGACACTCTGTGAGACACACTGTAACACTCTCTGACTCTCTCTGGGACATACTGTGACACTCCCTGACTCTCTCTGACACACTCAGAGACACACTGTGACACTCTCTGACTCTCTCTGACACTCTCTGTAACACACTGTGACACTCTCTGACTCTCAGTCACACTCGCTGACACTCTCTGATTCTCACTGACAATCTCTGTAACACACTGTGATGTACTTTGACTCTCACTGGCACTCTCCGAACTGTTCTGTGACACTCTCTGACAGACTGCGACACACTGTGACGCATTTTGGCTCTCTCTTTAACTCTCTAAGAACCACTTTGACAATCTCTGACTCTTTGAGACTTACTGCTCCACTCTCTGACAGACTGTGCCACTCTCTGACTCACTCTGCCACTCTCTGAGACATACTGTGACACTCTCTGACCGACAATGACACACAGTGACACTCTCTGGCAGACTGTGACACACTGTGATACTCTCTGACACTCTCTGAATCAGGCTGTGACACTCTCTGAGGCTCACTGTGACACTCTCTGACAGACTGTGACACACTGTGACAATCGCTGGCATTCTCTGACACTCTCTGAGACACACTGTGACAATCTCTGACACACTGTGACATCCCCTGAGACACATGTGACACTTTCTGACACTCTGTGAGACACACTGTGACACACTCTGACCCAGTTTGATACTATCAGTGACTCTCTCTGATACTCTCTGACACTCTCCGAAACACTGTGACACTTTCCGATAGATTGTAACACAGTGTGACACTTTTTGACTCTCTCTGACACTCTCTGAGTCATACTGTGCCACTCCCTAACACACTGTGACACGTTTTGACTCTGTATGAAACACTCCGTGACACTCTCTGACTCTTTCTGAGACACATTGTGACACTCCCTGACTCTCTCTGACACTCTCAGAGACACACATTGACACTCTCTGACTCTCTGACACTATCTGAGTCAGACTGTGACACTCTCTGACAGATTGTCATATACTGTAACACTCTCTTACACTCTCTGACACTCTCTGAGACACACAGTGATACTCTCTAACTCTCTCTGAGACACAGAGTGACACTCTCCGACACATTCTCACCCTCTCTGACGCTCTCTCTGACACACCGTGACAATATCTGACACACTGTGACACTCTGACACTCTGAGACGCACAGTGACTCTCTCTGAGACAGACAGGAAACACATTGACACTCTCTGTCTCTCTGAGACACATTGTGACACTCTCTTACACACTGTGTGACTCTCTGAGACACACTGTGTTACTCTCTGGCACACTGTGACACTCTCTGAGAGACTGTGACACTCTCTGCGACACGCTGTAACATTCTCTGACAGACTGTTACACACTGTGACATTGACTCTCTCTGACACTCTCAGAGACGCACTATGACACTCTCTGACTTTCTCTGACACTCTCGGACCGACTGTGAGACACTGGAACACACTCTGATACACTGTGACACTCTCCGACTCTCTCTGTCACTCTCTGACAGACTGTGAGAAACTGGCACGAACTCTGATACACTGTGACACTCTCTGAGACAAACTGTGACATACTCTGACCCTCTCTGACACTCTCTGAATCACGCTGTGGCAATCTCTGACTCTCTGTGACAGATTGCGACACACGGTGACACTCTCTGAGACACATAGTGATACATATTGTCTCTCTCTGAGACACGCTGTGACACTCTGACACACACTGACACCCTCTGACTCTGTCTGTCACACAGTGACACTCTCTGACAGACTGCGACGCTCTCTGACTCTCCGGGACACTCTCTGAGACAAACTCTGACACACTATGACACTCTCTGACCCTATCTCTCTGACGCCCTGTGACACTCTCTGAAACACTGTGACTCTTGCTGACACGCTCTGAGATACATTGTGACGGTCTCTGACCCTCTCCGAGACACGCTGTGACACTCCCTGACATGGTCTGAGACTCACTGTGACACTCTCTGACTCTCTCTCCGACGCTCTGAGACACTCTCTAACACACTGTCACACACTCTGACTCTCTCTCTCTCTGACACACTGTATCACTCTGAGACAAACTGTGACACGCTGTGACAGACTGTGACACCCTGTGGCACTCTCTGAATCTCTCTGACACACTATGAGATACACTGCCGCTCTCTCTGACACTCTCTGAGACACACTGTGATTCTCTCTGAGATATACTGTGACACTCTCTGACACCCTGAGACACGCATTGATACTCTCTGACACTCTCTGAGACAGACAGAGTCCACGTCCACAGCCTCCCTACATTCATGGACATCCTGACAAACAGCTAATCTACTTGCTGGACTACAAGAACCACCAGACCCACCGAGCATGGTCTGAGCTCACCACCCAGCTCAGTGCAGTATCTGCAGTCTGAGGAAATGTCCACCAATACAGGACAAGCATCAATAACCTTCCCCATTCTGTCAGGATAAGGGTCACCAGATCTTCTCTGCTCCCTCGCACTCACTGTATATCTGTTATAGCACCTACCCGCAAACAAGACTCATGCTCCACCACTCTCACTACTGCATGCAGCACCTTCCCCTCCACCCCATCGCGCTCTCTCTCTCTCTCTCCCCCCTCCACTTTACCCACACCAACACTGTGTACTGACTCCCTCCGAACCCCTCCCCATGTTTCCCCACCGACACCAGCACTAACAACAGGTCCATCCACTCCCATTCTCAGTCTCTCCCTCTCTTCCTCCCATTCCAGGAGAAACAGCCTGGAAAAGGACAAAAAGGGCCAACCCAGGTGGTAGAGTGCCCGATATCCGTTCCCTCACTCCCCTCCCCCCGCCATGTACGCTGGTACGAGCCGGAGAGGACTGGGACGCCTGGTATGGAGATTCTGAAACATCCACGTCCCACCGACCGAGTAAGGAGCAATGTTCAGTGAAGGGCAATTCTCACTTTAAACCCACTGGCATCTCCGTTTACCCCCGGCACAATTTAGAAGCCGTGGCCCTGATGCCATCTCCCTTTTGTGTCGAGCTGTTACAAATGGAATCCCCACGGTCTCGGTGGGCAGGAGGGTGGGCGCACAACACATCGTCACCACCACCTCCCAGGGAGGGAGCACGGAGACTCCCTCCTACACCTCCTCCTGTAAACAGCTCAGATACTGAAACTAATCTGTGATAGTTACTGCTCTCCTCACTTGTCCTGACATCTTCAATAATCTGTGCTCATATGCACCCAAGCCCCTCTGATCCTGCAACCCTTTTATAATGGCACAGCGTGTTATAAACTGTCTTTTATTGTCTTTCCTACCAAAGTGCATCACCTCACACAGCTCTGCATTGATCCCCATCTGCCTCGCACCTGAACACTACACCAACGTATCACTGTCCTGTTCCTAGTTCCACACTGTCCTCCATAGACTTCAGAGTTCTTCCAGGTTCGGTGCCATCTACAAACACTGAGATTGTCAACCATCACAGTCCCCATGAAACAACTGAAATTCTGCCATACTCACTAGTGTGAGCAAATTAAATACTGTTATATTCCCACAGACAGAGTCGAATAATGACATGCTGTCAATGGAGCAACAAAATTCCTCACACATACGAGACAGAGTAGATGAAATATTGACAAACCACAGAGCAAGACAGATGTGGATAGGTTCCACTTATCTATATTCATCAGGGTATAATGTGATGAAGTTGAAAGCGTGTACTGTACCTTTAAGAGAGTGGGAATGCTGTTCTGAACTGAGAGCCGACAAGCACCTGTGCATATGAGAGGATGGCAGACCCTGAAACAATATATTGCTATAGAGCTGGAGTCGGGTAATAAGCAGTTAAGAGAAAGAGGGTCCCAGAGTTGTGAATAGTTGATATAAAATGTTCACTTTCAGTGTTAAAAAAATAAATTGATGTTTTTATTTAAATTGTGGAATTTGGCAGATCTGTCACGCATATTTTAACAGTTTACGAGGCGAATTGAGCATTTCTTTATGCTTCATTTAAGTTACCAGATGAGGTTCACGCCGTGTGTGTATCTGTGTGTCTCTATGTGGGGCAGGTCTGGCAGTCTCTGTGGTGCTTAAAGTGATGCAATGCCACCCTCTGCTGGCCTCTCCACGCCACTGCACAGGCATTGGCAGAGGGTGAAAACCAACAGGGATTCATTCAGAGAGGGGGAGGGAGAGGGCAGCTGCTCACAGCACCATCCTAACTGATCTAAATGTCTTTTAAACGTTGTAACTGTCCCTGCTTTCACCACTTCCTCTGGAAGTTCATTCCACACACAAGCCAGAATCTGTCGAAAATATTTACCTCTCGTGACTTTTGTAAATCTTTTTCCTCGCACCTTAAAATATCCCTCAGTTTTGAAACCCCAACTCTAGGGAAAATACATCAGCCCTTCAGCTTATTTGTACCCCTCATGATTTTGTAAACCGCTGTAAAGTTACCACTTAATCTCATACTCTCCAGTGAAAAAGTCCTAACCTACCCAGCCTCTCCTTATAGCTCACTCCATCCATTCCCAGTAACATCCAGGTTCATCTCTTCTGAACCTTCTCCAGATTAATAATATCAAAGTGAATAGTCAAGGTATTTTCTAAGGGTACGGGGAGTCCAAAACTAGAGGACATTTGCTTGGGATGAGGGGGAAAACATTTAAAAGTGACCTAAGGGGCAGCTTTTTCACCCAGATGATAGTGTGCCTATAGAATGAGCGGGCAGGGTGACCAGACTGGACACAGTATTCCAGCATGGTCTCACCAATGTCCTGTACCACCTCAACATGACGTCCCAATTCCGATATTTAAAGGTCTGACCATTGAAGATAAGCGTGTTAAACATCTTCGTAAACACACTATCTGTATAAGATGCAAATTATAAAGAATTATACCTGACGGCTAGGTCTCTGTCCTACAACACTGCAAAAGGCCTACTTTTAATTGTATAGGTCCTACTCTTGTTTGATTTACCAAATTCAATACTTTGCATTAATCCAAACTAAACTCCATCTGCCACCCCTCAGCCCATTGTGTGATATTACTGCCACCTCCCCCTCCCTCTTCAATTTTAAAATGCCCATCCCCTCCAGGAAGCCTGCACACTCCGGCCTTGATTTTCACAAAGACCCTGAGCTTGGTTTGCCTTGTGTGGTTCGGGGGAGGAGAGACAGATTGCACATACAGTCGGTGGGGAGGAGAGTCTGGACAGTAATCAGCGGCCTGGTGTCATGTCATGGTTTTAGGAAGAGGCGTCACACGTTAGAGGTGGCTAAGAGTGATCGGTGTTTTGGGACCAGAAATTAAGCTCTTCCTTCGTCTCTAGTGTTCAGTAATAAAGATCTATTTGAGACCCTTCATTGGGCAGAGTGTGTCTGCAGGATTTCTTTCCTTAATATTGCAGACTACAGATAATAGCAATTAAATATGTTTATAGTTAATTTCGATGGCATAGCACATACTCTCAATATCCTACAGTTGAGACAAATATCTTGCATTTGTTTAACAATACAAAGTGTTTTGTGTAGTTCAGTAATGGTAACCTGATTATAATAAATCCACACCGAGCTGAAAACGGGCACTAAAATACGACTCAAAATGTGGGTATGGTAGTGTAGTGGGTAATGTCCCTGCCTCTGAGCCAGAACTCTGGATTTGATTACAATTCCTGAACTTGTGTGGTAATGTTCCTAGCTCTGGACTAGAAGACCTGGATTCAAGTCCTGCAGTGGTATGTCACAGCATGTCAGAACGGGTTGATGAACAAACAGAGGAGAATTCTGTTACAGCTTTATGGGTATTGCTGAGTGATGCTCGTGTCCCTCCCTCCAGGCACAACGGTCTCGGTGTAAAGCTCACAGATGTATCACGTGATGCATCTGAACAAACTGATTAAAATGGATTTAAAATTGTGACTTGATGGAGAAGGAAGAGGTGTCAGTATTGCGTTTCAGAATTTAGGCCCAGGATGACTGAAAGTACAGCTATTCGTGTTGATTGGAGTCACATTTTGCAGCAGCAAAGGTTTATAAAATCAGAATGGTCATGGATAGGGTGAGTAGTCAGGGTTTTTCCCCAGGTTAGCGGCGTCCAAAACTAGGGGGCATTGGTTGAAAGCGAGAGGGGAAAGATTTTGATGAGGCCTAAGGGGCACCTTTTCACACAGAGGGTGGTGTGTGTATGGAATGAGCTGCCAGAGGAAGTGGTGCAGCCTGGTACAACTATACATGTAAAAGGCATCTGAGAACTGACAGGCCTGCCGAGCTTTTCCAGCAATTTCTTATTTCTTTTAAAAAATGCATTCAGATTAACACAGGTATTCTGAATACATTAAATATTTTATGTTTTAATGACGCAAGGCAATGTCAACATATTTCAAATCGACCGAGACCATTTTCTGCTAAGGGTATGGCTCTGGATATGCCAGCAGCAATGTTGCTCCTACATGGAGCAGGGAATGTGATGGAGACATAGTTTGGACAATGTACAAGGAGACCTCACATGGCCCAGTTTGGGAAAGGATGACATTACTGTGTGATTCAACTCAGAGAGGGAGAAAATGTAATCTGCCCGAGAAGGAATGGTCTATTGCACTCTCTCTCCTTCATTGTTCCTCATCACAGCAATGTCGGCGAGCTAAAAAAATCTCTACAGTCATCGTTACCATTCTTATTTTTATAGAATCCCTACAGTGTTGAAACATGTCCTTCGACCCAACAAGTCCATACCAACGTTCCCAACCCATTCCCCTATATTTACCCCTGACTATTGAACGTAACCCAGAAATCCCTAAACATTACAGACAATTTAGCGTGACCAATCCACCTAACCTACACAGTTTGTGGGAGTAAACTAGATCACCCATTACAAGCTCACACAGACAAGGGGAGAATGTGCAAACTCCACAGACAGTCACCCAAGGCTGGAATCGAACCCAAGCTCCTGATGCTGTGAGGCAGCAGTGCTAAACCACCGTGCTACCCTTTGGGTGTTCGCAGCGCAGAATTCATTGAAATCTACTCACTGCCTAAAGCAAAGGGAATTCAGCCAAATCCAACTCTCCCAGGATGAAATCCCATTGCTCGCAGCTGTGTGAGTACAATATCTTCAGAAGCAGAATAACATTTTGGACAATCTCACAATTTTTCCTTGTTATGAGTTGCAATAATATCTGGACAAAGCTCTTTCAAGTTAAAATTGCAGAGATTTCGTTTATCGGTTTGTGTGTGTGTGTGTGTGTATGTGTGTGTGTGTGTGTGTGTTTGTGTGTGTGTGTGTGTGTGTGTGTGTGTGTGTGTGTGTGTGTGTGTGTGTGTGTGTGTGTGTGTGTGTCAGTGTTTTTAGAAAGGGAAATATTGATTATATATTTGCAATATCCAAACAGTTTGCCATTCGTCCTTCCACCATAGTTTGAGAAGCATTGCTCTGGATCATAAATATGCTGTTTTAGTAGATTAAAGAAACTAGCCTGACTTATTCCTAAAACTGACCCTGACCCAGTCTGAGAACAATATCATCTGCCATATCACCAACCTGGTTACATTTAACATCTGTTGTGAGCAGTGGAGGAGTGGGACTAGAAAAGGAAACAGTGACCCAAAAAGCCGGGGAACTATAGACCGGTGAGCTTGATGTCAGTGGTGGTACGTTGTTGGAGGAGATTCTGATGGATAGCATTTACATACATTTGGGAAGGTAAGGGCTGATAGGGGTAGACAACGTAGCTTTCTGCATGGGAAATCATGGCTCAATACTTTGATTGAGTTTTTTGAAGAGGTGACAAAGAAGATTGATGAAGGCAGTTTGGTTGACATGTCTATATGGACTTCAGCAAGGTGTTCATTTAAAGAACAAAGAGCAAAGAAAATTTCCAGCCCAGGAACAGGCGCTTCGCCCTCCAAGCCTGAGCCGATCCAAATGTACTGTCTAAATCTGTCGGTCAATTCCTAAGCATCTGTATCCCTCTACTCCCCACCTACTCATGTATCTGTCCAGACGCATATTAAATGAATCTACCGTGGCTGCCTCTACCACCTCTGCGAGCAACGCGTTCCAAACGGCCACCACCCTCTGTGTGAAGTACTTACGGCGTGTATCCTCCTTAAACATCCCATCTCTCATTTTGAAAGCATGACCTTCCGTTATTGAATCCTTCACTATGGGGAAAAGCTTGTCTATATCCACCCTGTCTATACCCTTCATGATTTTGTAAATCTCAATCAGGCCCCCCCTCAATCTCCTTTTTTCTAGTGAAAATAAACCTGACTTATTCAGTCTATCTTCATAGCTAGTATTTCATTCTGATTGATAGGCAGATTAGTAAGTTTCTGTATGGGATACAGAAGAAGCTAGTCACAATTGGCTTGAAGGAAGGGGGATATTTTTCAGCCTGGATGCTTGTGAGCAGCAGTGTGCTGTAAGAATCAGTACTGAGTTCACTGCATTTCATCATTTATGTAAAGGATTTAGATGTGAATACTGGGGCCACAGTTAGTAGGTTTACAGATTACATCAGGCAGGCGGAGTCGTAGATTGTCTCAGAATACGAGACGACAATTAGATGGGACAAAGGGGCAAGGAGTGACAGATGAAATTTAATTTAGATAAATACGAGGTTTTGCAGTTTGGGAAGGCAAATCAGGGCAGAAATTATACACTTTATGGTAAAGTCCTGGGGAGTGTTGTGGAAAAAAAGGGACATAGGGCTGCAGGTACATTGTTCCTAGAAAGTGGAGTCGCAGGTAGACAGTGTGGTGCTGAAAACATTTGGCACATTGGCCTTAATCAGTCAGAGCATTGAGTATAGGAGTTGCGGTGGTATGTTGTATCTGTACAGGATGTTGGTGAGGCCACTTTAAGAAAAATGCATACAACTCGGTTTTCTGCAGAAATAACTTACACGGATATTCCAGGACTGGACGTTTGAGCTGTCAGGAGAGGCTGATTAGTTTGAGGTGCTTTCTGCTGGAGTGTCAGAGGTTGAGAGGAGACATTATAGAGTTTTATAAAATCATCAGGGGCATGGATATTCTGAACAGCCACGCTCTGCTCCCCAGGGTAGGGGAGTGCAGAACAAGAGAGCATAGGTTGGAGGGGAGAGGGCGATTAATTTAGAAAGGACCTGAAGATAGATATTTCACATAGAGAGTGGTGTGTGTACAGAAAGTGCTGTCAGAGGAAGCGGTGAAGGCGCTTACAATCGCACATTTAAAAAGTATCAGAAAGAGGAGGGATATTGGTCAAATGCTGGCAAATGGGACTGGATCAGATTTGATATCTGATCAGTGTGAACAGATTGGACTAACGGGTCTGTTTCCGTTCTGCATGACTCTCTGATTCTATAAGAGGGATGACACAAAATTCTGAAAGGACCTTTCAAGTCAGAATTCTCTTCGCTGGAAGTTTATCATGCCTCTATGTTCACATTGATTGAAAACTGCGTTATATAAATATTTAACAGAGAAGTGAGTCATGCGTAATGGGATGGAGACAGGAAAGTGTGGCTGAGTCCACAACCTATCAGCCACAATCTTAGTGCCTGGTGGAGAAGGCTCAAAGTGTCTAATGACCCACTCCTGCTCCTCAGTCCCATGTTCCTGTGTTCCATTCATCCCCTCATACTTGCTAGACAGGAACAGTTGGAGGCTACTTACTCCTATAACCTTTTGCACAAAAACAGAGGGGACTATTCGGTCCACAAGTCTGTCCCACACGCTTTGAGGTGATTTGGGAAATGTAATTGGAAAATCCAGGCTGGGTATGAAAGAGCCCCTTCATCTCTCTTTACAGAGCTTCTCCTCTCTGCAACTTGTGCTTCATTTGTTTGTCATGTTGTAGACCCAAATTCACTGAGAATACAGCCCTTATACCTCACCCGGAGATGGCTCACTAAAAAAGCCTGGTCTTCCTGACTGCAAAATTCAATAACAAACATTCATGAAAATAACATCCACTAACTTTCCAATAACAGAATGTGAGAATATCAGAAACAGGGGCAGGTCGTTCACTCCCCAAGCCTGCCTTGTCCTTCCCTAAGATCGTGGCTGATCTTCTCTCGGTCTGAAATCCTCTTTAATGCCCAATTCCTCATAGCCCTCACCTCTCTGACAGGTCAATATCCATCTACCTCCTCTTCAAATACTTTCAGTCATCTAGCTCCCCGAACATTCTTGAGAAGAGAAATCCTGACATTCAATCCCACCTGTTTGAAGAAAACACTTGCTGCTCCTGTATCATGGCCTATTGATATGAACAAAAGAGGTTGACACAGGGGTTCAGATAAAAATGACTGGCCCTGATATCAAGACAGTGGTTGGCTTTTGTTGACATCAAGGAGCTGAACAAATCTAAATGGGAATGAGAGTAAACTCTCCATGTTTGGGGTCAAACATGGCACAAAGGAAGATGTTCATCATCTCAGTCCTGGGTCAGCTCTGTGGGAGATCCTCAGGGTCGCTTCCTCTTTACGAACAGCTTCAGCTGCTTTATCAATGCCTCCCCGCCACCACCCCCACCCTCTCCACCATCGGATCAGAAGTGGGGATGGTCACTGAAGATTCCACAATGTTCAGAACATTTTATTCCCCATCAGCTCCGGAACTGGTCTGTGTCCATGTGCAGCAAGACCCAGACTCCATTGAGACTTGTGCTGTTAAAGGGTCCATAACATTCATGTAACAGCACTGCCTAGCACTGCACATTGCCACAGTAAAACAAGAGTTCATTCAGTACCTCACGCTTGTTTCACAAGAATATGAGGAAGCCATTCAGCCCATTGACACTATTGGAGAAGAACACAGCCCATTCAGTGCCTCCAGCGTATTACTCAGGAAGAGAAGGGGTCTAGTGGGATGGACAACACCAGAGCCCCTCGAAAATATTTTAAGGCAGTCGACGAGACTCTAATGTTTTCTTATTTTAAAGGAAATGTAAAATATCTGTTCCAGATGCAATGTGAATAGTCAAACTACACAGTGGTAAGCAAAACACCATTTATTTAAACACGAAAGATGAAATAAAACCAAAGATAGATGAATTTAGAATAACATAATTCTATTCGACAACTTAACAGAATAATAGATCTAGGAGCTATTACTAGTGAACTGTTCCAATATAGGAAACTCCCATAAACACAGCCCTTGGCAAAAAGGAATATTCAGGAATTCAAATCAGCACCAAGAGAAAATTCAGAGAGACTAGCAGCCAGGAGACATTCCCTGAAGCTTCCAACTCTGTGGAGACTCCTATAGTTTTTGATGTTACTGAGAAACCAAAGCCCAGTGATCATAATCTGTGAGAGCTGGCCACACCCATTCAGGCTGCATTAAAATAAACACAAGGCTTCCCTCGCTGTTTACTCAAGTGATCTTAACTAGCCAGGTTGGTAACAATCGTTCAATCTCTCTCTTAAAAGAAACCAGGACAAAAAAAAACTCTTAAAGCTACAGCATCATCACACTTGTCAGCACATCGAGCTGTCAAACAGGAACCAGGGGTAACCCAGCCAGGCCCCTGGCCTTGTCCACTCGGACGAGGAAGAAGCCAATCAGTCCCTTGAGTCACTTACACAGGAAGAGTAGGAGGCCATTCCCACCTCAATGCACTTACACGGGGGCAGAATGAGGTAATTGATGATGATTCCTGATGAACGGCTTATGCCCGAAACGTCGATTCAGCTGCTCCTCGGATGCTGCCTGACCTGCTGTGCTTTTCCAGCAATCCACTGGCGACTCTGCTCTCCAGCATCGGCAGTCGTCACTGTCTCCTAATTGACGCTCTAACATGATGAAGAAATGGAGCAGAGGCTGCACAGACAGACTGCTCCAGTTGTTCCTCCTGGCTCCGTTGCTCATGATACACACGTGGGACGTTAAGGTGGTTTTCTAGTGGTGAGCATGGAAGCCATATGTCTTGTGTGAAGTCTCAAGAAGTCATATTTCATCTCCGAGAAGACAGCCTGTTGTTCTCTATGTAGGGCGGAAGCTGGTGGGAATGGCTACCTGTTTCAGATGGAAGGTATTGTGGCTGCTGTTAGGGATTGTGAGCAACCTAACGTTCAGTATGGGTTCACACGCCGACTGCACAATAACATGGGGAGAGTTAATTTAGGCATATAAACGATTAGGAAAGTCATGTTAGACTGATGAATGGACTCTCTAAGTTCAAATAATGCTGCTCTTGCTCGTGTTGATCTTGTCTACTGCACGTCCTGTTCAGTGTAACCTGTATGCCTTACTCTGTCCAAGTCTATTTCTATCCAATGCTCTGTCTGGCCATGCTTACTATGATCTTCCTCCACTGGTCACAAATAAAGTTTTTTTTTCCCTGTACTGAGGTACACCTGGCAATAAATCAAACCAATCAAACCTGGGTAAAGTATGGGGTTTCTCACCCTGTCAATGTACCTTTTGGAAAATGTGATCTCTGCCACTCCTCGTGTTTCAGCATCATTATATCTTCGTTTCTCACGGCTCCACAGATTAAAAACTCAGCTTCTTCACTCTATTCTATGTTACCATCACCTGTGTCTGTGGTAAGGAGATTCCTTACAAGGGAGATCAAATCTGTACAGAGTGCCCCAAATACTCTCTCAGCAAGTCTTTACAAAAGCAGGAAGATGGTTTTACTTATGTACTCGAATCATCTTACAATGAAGGACAGCATACCATTGAGTGCATCCCTTACTTACACAGAGTTCGATTTGGAGCAGTCAGCATAGACTTGTGAGTGGGAGACCATGCTTCCTAAATTTGTTCGCATTCTTTGATGAAATGACCAGGAAATTTGATGAGGGCAGAGCGGTAGACATAGTCTCTATGGATTTCAGTAAGGTCTTTGATAAGGTTCCACATGGCAGGCTGCTCTGGAAAGTTATATCGCGTGAAATGCTGGGGGAACTGGCCAATTGGATACATAGTTGGCTTAATGATAGAAAGCAGAGGGTTTAGTGGAAGGATGTTTGTCAGACTGGAGGCCGGGTCCATAGCTGTTTGTTATCTATGATTTAGTTGATAATGTGCAAGGCATGATTGGTAATTTTGCAGATGACACTAAAATAAGTGGTATCGAGATCAGTGAGGAAGTTTATCAGAAATTGCAGCAGGACCTCAATCAGGTGGGGAAGTGTGCCGAGAAATGGCAAATGAAATGTAGTGTAGATGTATGAGGTCTTGCATTTTGGAAGGTCAAATCAAGGTAGGAGCTTCATGTTGAATGGGAGGTCCTTAAGGGGTGTCGTGGTCAGAAAGACGTTTGTGTACAGGTGGTTGGTTCCCTGAGACTGGAGTCACAGGTAGACAGGGCAGTGCAAAAGGCATTTGGCACACTGGCCTTCATCAGGCAGGACATTGAGTATATAAGTTGGGAATTTTTGTTGCAGTTACACAGGACTTTGGTAAGGCCACACTTGGAGCATTGTGTTCAGTTTTGTCACCTTTGTTATAGAAAGGATGTCATTAAATTAGAAAGTGTGCAGAAGAAATTTACAAGGGCGTTGCCAGGACTCAATGGTCTGAGATAGAGTGAGAGGTTGGACAAGCTAGGACCTTTTCTTTACAGTGTAGGAAACTGAGGGGGACCTTATAGAGCTGTATCAGATCATGAGGGGTATGGATAGGGTGAATGCTCTCAGTCTTTTTCCGCAGTTTAGAGAATTGAGGACGAGAGGGGATCAGTTTAAGGTTAGAGGGGAAGGAATAAAAGGGAACCTGAGGGTCCACTTTTTTACACAGAGGGTTGGTACGTGGATGAGCTGCCAGCAATGTGGTTGAGGGCATTACATTAACAACATTACAAAAGCATTTGGATAAATATGTGGACAAGAAGGGACTAGAAGGATATGGGCCAACTGCAGGGAAATGGGGTTAGCGTGGATGGACATTTACAACGTGGAGTGTAACCCCTCTGTTAATTAAAGCCAAACACCCTCACCTCGTCTTCTGTTAAAATATGAGTGACACAGATCTTCCATTATTAAGAAAATTAACAAGATGATTTCTTAATTTTAATAGTGAACACTAAACAACAACTATTCCCAAATACTAGCCCCTCTTTTGTTAACTGCTTACTATCTGACTCCACATCTATAAAATTATGCTGTTCCAACAACCCACATATTAAACATTACACTCTCAAGACCACACAGTCTCTATCTTCCCCACTGTGTTCACTCTTCCAGCTGCTGATGTCCTTGGGTCATTGTTTTTTTACTGCAAGTAGGTTTGACATGAACATGTATCTTTAATAGAGAGTGTTTGAGATGACCAGTTAGTACTCCTGCTCTACAGCAGTTACTCTGCTGTTGGATGGCAGTGGCTCTCCCTGTAGTGTTTTAAAATCCTGTGTTTATATACTTGCCATGTTACAATAAATCTCATACTTTCGAGTTGTCCAAACAATAACATCGATTTCCGTTGGCTTTTGGTATGTTAAGCGTTATTTAAACTCTTTGGTTGTATTTGAATTGTTGTCAAAACAGCAACCAAAACTCAGTTATCCAATTCCCAGCTAAAGGTTACATTTGGAACAGTCTGACCTTTAGCTGGCATCTGTGGCTGTACTTCTATTCAGCAAAATCCGTTCATTCTTAAAGTGACCAGACATGCTTTCGGCTTCATAACACCTCCCTTCTTCAGAAATAAAATGAACCATCAGAATGAAAAGATGGCTTCATTTATTTTCCTTTAATTCTTAATCCCATTATTGTGAAATCCCATTATTGTATTAATCTCAGTTATACCATTCATGTTAATTCTGCACACATATATAACACTGGAAAAAGGCAAATTTTATCTACACATTTTTCCTTTAACTCCGTGATAACACATCTGCTATCACATTTATACGACCCACAGAATGTACATGTTGTAAGTTTAAAGTCTGTAACATAAGACCCCTATGAAACAGTCTCATATTCTGGTCTTATAATATTCCAGAACATGCGAGAGGATTGTCATTGTTGTCCACATCCAATTTGCTTGTCATATAAACATTAAAATATTGTCACGTCAGTACGAAACTTAAACTTGTATGAAACCCATTCTTCCTTGTTCAATAATGGAGATTTTGCATTTTTTCTGATAGATATTGAGTTTTTTCAACAAGGAGCCAATTGGCCATTCAATTCCATCATCATCTTTCTGTACCAATACATTTCTGCCCCCTATATCCATCGCATCAATCACAATTTTCAAAGGGTTTGAAAATATTTGGTGCTGTTAAAATTGGTGCGGTGATTAATCTTGCTTTAAAATTCTCAATGCCTCCTTGTATTGTGCTGCCTACCACAATTCTGTGTTCTCGCTAGTAAATCATTCAGGGGTGCCAATATGCTGCTGAAGTTTGAAGCAAATGTCCGATAGAGTCCACAGTTCCAAAAACCGAACCACCTCTTTCTTCGAGGATGGTTGTGGAAATTCCTTGTGTTCCATGGGGTCGACCTCCCATGTCCAATGTAATGTCCCAAGAACGTCACCTCTCCCTTCGTGAATTCTGTTTTCTTTAATTTTATTACCAAGTTTGCTTCTTGTAATCGTTCAACATGCTCTGCTAACTGTAACAACTGAGCTTTCAATCACTTGCTAAAGATGACTACATCATACAGATCAACTGCACAATTTGTTCATCTGGCCACAGCTCTGTTCCTGAGTCTTAAATGTGGCTGGAGCATTATTCATTCATATGACATACTCTAACTTTTTTATTATCATTTCTGGTATCTTTATCAGATAGTTAACTGACTCAATATTTTTTTTTATTTGAAAGGGGACACTAAACCTGGCTTTGAAGAGATTTCCTACCACAAGTGGCAATGCTAATACATCATTCCCACGGGAAATCGTCAAAGTTTCAGAGTTTTTATCAGACACCTGCATCACTCTATACTCTGCCCTCTTCAGGTGCTGTTTAGCTAACTCACCTACTCCTTCTAATTTCTCCCTCACCTCAAATATATAATCCAAGTGTGAGATCTTCGACTTCGGTCCTGTCAATTTATATTTAATTCATTTCAAAGGATCTCTCACTTCATGTACGAATGTTAAGTCCAAGGAAGGGAAGTGAGTAGATTTATTTGGGGCATCTGTAATGGCAAACAATATAATGAGACGCCTTTATTCCAATCATTCGGGTAATTCTAACAGTACGTTGTTAATATTTCCTTCAGCATCTGATGCCAACTTTCCAAGACTCCCTGGGATTTGGTATGGGATGCGCTAGATTTAAACTGATGTATGCCAAAACTATCCATGACTTCCTTAAACAGCTGAGCGGTAAAATGAGACCCTTGGTCTGACTGAATCACACTGCGTAACCCACAGCGAGTAAAGAAAGCTACCAACTCCTCTACCTCCCTTTTTGCCTTAACAACCCATAATAGAATTATCCCTGGAAATCGGGTAGACACATCCATTAGGATCAGCAGATATTGGTTTCCACTTCTATTTTAGAAAGGGGAGCTACACAATTAATCATAACACACATGAAAGTGTCTTCGAATTGACAACAAAGCTTTTGGTTTTATTACTGCCTGTAACTTAACAACCATTTGGCATGTATGACATGTACAACAAAAATTAACCATGTCCTTGTGCATTCCAGCTACTAGAAATGCTTTAGCCTGAGTCTTCCGTGCATCAACTCCTTTGGCTTTTTCTTTCGGTTTTCCTTCCTGTTGTAACTTATGACAGTGGGATTTTGTTACTAAATAGTCTGGAAAAATCCCTGGGTGTTTTTCTTTTAATTCCCCAGTTCCCTGATCTTACTTTGGCTTCTTCACCACAAGGTGTGCCTCTCCCACCTTGGATCCTGGTAAATCGTTCCCAAGAACAAACTGTATTCCTGGAACTGACAATCTGTCACTCAATCTCACTGTTGCTTCCCCAACCTTGATTTGGAATTCCAACCTAATGTTACATAAGGGAATGTTTAATTTCTGTCCCCATTTCACAAATTATCACGCTGTTGAATAACATGTCTGAAAGAATGAAAATACTTCTTCTCTTATTATTAGAGGCCAACGGACAGTGAGGACTTAGGATGCTGAAGATCAGAGTTGAAAAGTGTGGTTCTGGAAAAGCACAGCAGACCAGCAGCATCCGAGGGGCAAGAGAGTTGACGTTTCAGGCATACGTACTTCATCAGGAAAGTGGGAGTTAAGGGAGGGGGAAGGGGGTGAGAATTAAATAGGAGGGTGGGGGTGGAGCTGGGTGGAAGGTAGCCTGGAAGGCGAAGTTTGATGCAGGTGGGGTCTGATGGTGATAGGTTGGAGAGGAGGGTGAAGTACTGGACCCCTCAAACTATGCAGCATCAACGTTGACTTCACCAATTTCCAAATCGCCCCTCCCCAACCTCATCCCAGATTCAACCGTTCAACTTAGCTCTGCCCTCTTGAACTATTCTAACTGTCCATCTTCCTTCCCACCTATCCACTCCACCTTCCCCTCCGACATATCACTATCACTCCCACATAAATTTTCATATCGCCCTCCCGGTGACCCTCTCGCCTGCCATGGCTGTGCACTCTCCTGCAGCAGCTTGGCTCTACTTGGGGTCTCCTTTTCCAGGTTCACGAAAGCCACTGGCTTAAACTCTTTTACCACATCTTTTCCCAAAGTGCCTTCCTTCAACCCCCAGCACAGTGTGTCCCAGCTTACTGCAGTGAAAACAGCTTTTCCCAGTGCCCTTCTAAAACCCCCATCCCAGTGTGTCCCAGCTCACTGCAGTGAAAACAGCTTTTCCCAGTGCCCTTCTTAAACCATCGGCACTGTAATTTTTATGTGTTCCACTATTTATAGTGTGAACAGCTGATGACTTTCACTTCCTTTCAAGCCCTTTGGGCTTTTTTTTCCACCGATGGTAAACTATTGACAGTGTGCTTTTCTCAATGTTTTGTAGTGTAGGATCTCCCGTTCTCCCAATTTCTATCCCTCACAGGATGAAAATCCTCCCAGAAGCTAAATTTCATCACATGCACTAATGCATATTTATCTGCCATTTCTGTCGCAATTCTCACTCCTTGAACTTCCTGTTCATTCACATGAATTCTTACCATCTCTGGAAGTGAGTCTTTAAACGTCAAGCAGCATAATCTCCGTTCGGGCCTCACAGGTCTTGAACATTTTTAAGGCCTGCACCCATTTATCAAAATGACTGTGGTTAATTTTTCAAACTCAATATATGTCTGACCTGGTTCCGTCTCTATATTTCTGAACCACTGTCTATATTCTTCTAGTACCAATTCATAAGCACTCAAAATAGCCTGTCAGACATCTGCATAATCTCTTGCTCCCTCATGTGACAGCACTGCACATACCTCTCAAACTGTGCCAACCATCTTAGTCTGAACTAGCATTACCCACAAGTTCACTGGACACACCATCTGCCGAGCCAGTTTTGCAAATGAAATTAAAAAAGATTTGGCCTTTTTCTCACAGGAATATGGCAATGTATTAACATAGTTTTATACATCCCTACCTTCTCTCTTCATCTTCATCCTGCTAATTTAATTTTCTTATCTAATTCCAAACGTCTGAATTTCAAATCCTCCCTCTCTTCCTTTTCCTGTCTTTCTCTTTCTCTATCTTCTCTCTCTTACTGTCTCTCCCTTCTAACCTCAGTTGCCACACTTGCAATTTAAGTTTTTTCTAACTCGTCTGCAGTTTCCTGCTTCTCTGATACACCAAAGTGCTTGACCAACTCCATTATGGTGACAGCTTTCCTTTTGTCTCTGGTGAAACCCAATTCTAATCTACATGATAATTCTAAAATTATGCCCTTCCTTTGTCTTTCTACACTTTCTTGGCAAACTTGGGAATCATCTTCAAACCTCAGAACCTCTTTAGTAATGTGAAAGCCATTGCTTTTAATTTAACCAACCACAAGGAAACAAAATTAAATGAATTTTGTCACCTGTTTTACTTGATGATCTAGGTCACTAACTGCCAAGTGATGGAATCTCCTGGGAACTTTAGTACCCCAAATCTGTTCAAATCCCATACGACAAGCCCTCAAACCGTTATGATGTCGATGTCAAACCCGTCTGTTAATTAAAACCACACAGCCAGAAAAGCTCACCTCTCCTCGTACTCTGTTAAAACATGAGTGACAGAGATGTCCCAAATTCGACTATTAAGAGAAAAACAACCATTTATAAGTATGCAATTTAACTCGCTGAGCTTGAAGGTTTGTTTTCAGATGTTTCCTCACCATGACTAGGTAACATCATCAGTGAGATTCTCTGGTGACGCACTGGTGCTATGTCCTGTCTTTCTATTTATAGGTCTTGGTTTCGTAAGGTGTGTGATGACATTTTTTCCCAAGGGAAGGTAGGTAGGATCTAAACTGATGTGTTTATTGATGGACTTCTGGTTATAATATCATGCCTCTAAGAACTTGTGCATGGCTTTGTCCAAGGAAGTGTGTATTGTCACAGTGAACGTGCTGTCCTCCTTTATCTGTATGTATGGAAACTACTGATAGTGGGTCATGTCTTTTGGTGGCCAGTTGGCGTTCATGTCTCCTGGTAGCATGACAGCAGGAGAGTTTGAAATGGAGGAAAAATGATTTTATATACGCTGTTTAATCAGTGTGTGTTCAGACAATGTTGGTTGTCCATATGTGTACAACACATTCTGAATGAACAATGGAGACACAGTTAACGGAAAATGGTGCACATGATGCATAACATTTATAAAGCATTAAAACATTATTTGATCCTCATCTGAAGTGGTACCTTCCCTTTCTTTCAACGTTCCCCTTTTCTGGGATTCCCAACTCTAATCTCTCATTCTTATTGGTATGTGTGTTATATTTTTTGCCTCTCGTGTCCCAACTTGTTTCAATTAATCCCCTTTCTAACAGCAATTAAATGTATTGGCCTGCTGAGTTCTTTCCAAAACTAATGTCTGGCATATTATTTGAGAGAAAAGTTATGGCATCAGACCCAACATTTGAACATATTGCTCTGTTGTACGTGCACTGTACAAAGGACTACAGCACACAGGAATTGCCAAAACATTGAGTGAAGTACAGCGACTTTTTTCGATAATCAAGTTTTCCCATTTTCCACATCTCCATATCTGTATCCTCTCTCTCGTTCTCCCTTTGTATCTAGTTAATACATCTACCAATTATTCTTCATGTCCCATCTCTCAAAACTCCCTCTCTCAGTTTAGAAGTAATGCTGTCTTCAAGATGTAATGTGGTTATAATTAAGCAATGTAACTACACAGACATGCGGGCATAGCTGGTCGGAGTTAATTGGAAGGGGAGCTGAGCAGGAAAGACCATGGAGCAGCAATGGGAGGAGTTTCAGGAGATAATTCGGAAGATAATACCAGAATGAAACCCCAAGAAGATGAAACATACTCATGAAAGAACAAGGCAGCCATGGGTGATAAGGCATCAAACCAGAAAAGAAAACATACAATGTGGAGAAGATGATTGGGAATCCAGAGAATTCATTGGCCCTGAAACTACATAAGGCTGGCATCACTGACACTACAGAGCTTTTAGTCATGGTCTGGGAGAAAAACAGAGGAAATACATTCACTTCAAACACAGAAGATGGTATTTCTCAACGAAAAAGATTCAGTTGAATTAAACATCTGAATTTAAGATCAGTTAAATGCTTTTGCGGAATGGGTCAGATTGGAAGCAAGACCCGGGGAGACAGACCCTCAGCAGAATGAGAGTTTGAAAATGGAAGTATTACCATATCAGAAACCAGGTTAGGTCACTGAGTGCAGGGCTGATGGGTGAAAGGGTCTCAGTGAGAATTGGCAGCAGAATTGTATTGCAGATATTGCAGCTCGAAACTGCGTATTCATGTAGTGCTGTAGACCATAGCATCAGGAGAAGCAGACCTGCATTCAACCACAACCTGTAATATTTGCCAGGATAACACCTCAGTCTGCCATTACCATCAATACCACCTATGGCTCAGTGACAAGTGTGGGTGAACATGTCAGAGTCAGAATCAAATGAACTTTAACCTGATGCTAACTCATTAAAGCTACCGTACTTGATCAACAGATCTGATCGAAGCCCTGCAGTCCTGCCACATTCAGTTATAAATGGTGATGGACGATTAAACAAATGACTAGAGGAGAGAGCTCCACAAACATCCCCATCCAAAATAATGGAACAGACCTGCACATCAGTGTAAAAGAGAAGGATGTTTTATCTGCACCATCCTCTGCCAGAAGTGTTGAATCGATGATATACCTCACCCTCCTCATGGTGTCCACAGAATCACAGATGCCAGTCTTCAACTAATTTGATTTACTGCACGTGACATGAAGAAACAGCTGAACACAATAGAAACGACAAAGATAATGGTCCATGACCCCATTCCTGCAATAGAACTGAAGCCTTGTGCGACACAACAAGCAGTGTCCCTGGGGAAGCTTTTTCATCCAAGCTCCAACTCTGACATCTCCCTGGCAATGTGGAAAATTACTCAGCTATGGCCTGTCCGCTAAAACGGGAATAATTACAATCTGACCAATTACCACCTCCTCATTCCCATCATGACAGTCAAATTGGTGGGAGTTCTTTTTGACAGAGCCATCAAGCAGCACAGAAATAACCTGCTCAGTGTGGTTTTTGACAGGTCCCCATGTGGAGATGGTGCTATTGTGGAAATGTCACTGGATTACTAATCCAGACCAGGGTAATGCTCTGGCAGCGGGTGGATGTCAAAGACAATTAATAAAATATCGAGATCTAAAATCTGGGGTCAGTAACAGTGACCTTGAAGCCAATATGGATTGTAAACAGAATTGCCTTCTCCAATATACTTTTAGGAAGTGAATCGCCTGTGATTTCCTGGGATGGCCTAAAACTGACTCTAAAGGCATGTGATAAACATTTCAATGGTCTCTGAAATGGCCAAGCAAGGGCACTCATTTGTATCAAACTACTCCGAGGTCTGAAAGGATGAAACCGGACAGAACACCCAGCTTCAGCATCAATGTCGGAAAAGGGAATGGGAACACAGTCCTGGCCACCCTGCAGAAACCTCCTTCCTAACATCTGAGAGCTTGTGACAACATTTACAGAGCTTTTCCACAGACTGCACAGAAACATCGGGAGAGGAGTAGGTCATACAACACATTGAGCCACCCCCATTCTAGTGCATGGAAAACATCTCCGCAATGCACTTACCCCACACAATATACATATCCGTTAATGTGAGTAACCTTGGGGAGCTATAAAATAGGCGATGCAGTCGTACGTTTGGTCCATCGGGTTTGCTACACAATTCAATGTAATGATGGTTGGACTTCATTTCCACACCGTACTCCTGCTCTCCCACCATCCCTTTACTGTCTCTAAATCCTTATTTGTAATCAATATCTTGGTTTCCAGATGCGAGCGAATTCCCCAGGTTCACTAGTCAGTGAGTGCAGCCAGTTATTCTCATTTCAATGCAGAGTGACCTGCCTGAACCCAATACTGTGGCTCCTTGTTTTAGATGTCCCAGCCAGGGGAATTATCATCCCTGCTTCCAATCTGTCTCACCCTGTCAGAGTTTTGTATATTTCACTGAGATCTCCACTCATTTTCCGAAACCCCATGGAATACTGGCCCAGTCACCCGAAACTCTGCTCCCACAACAAGCCTGCCATACTAGAGATCAGTCTGGTAATCCTTCACTGCTCTCTCTCAATGTCAGGTTTGTCCTTTATTAGATACGGAGATCAAAACTGCCCACAATACTGTACAATGTATGAGATGATGTCTCACCAAGTCCCTGTACAGCTACAGTAGACACCCTTTCTCCTGGACTCAAATCCACCTGAAATGAAGGTCAGCACACCATTTATCTTCTTTCTAACTGCTTTCTTTCCTGCAACATTGCTTTCAGTGACTGGTGTACAAGGAGATCCAGATCCTTTTCAATGTTATAGCTCCCCCATTGCTGGTTCTATGTACTCTGGTCAGCGTGGCAATGTCATTCCTAGTGTTGACTTCTGCTTGCAGAACTCACAGCGCTGCAGGAAGCTCAGATGTTTATGCAGAATGAAACAACAAAAAGTACCATACGCTCCTTTGTAAATCAACATGTTTCAACCAATCCCTTTCAAATGGTAGGCTGCCAATTTATCGTTTCCACCAAAGGGCACACGGTCACCTCTATCCACATTGTTCTCCATCTGTCACGTATTTACCCATTCACTCCACTTGTCTTAGTCTTCTCGGTGCTTTTTTACATCCTCCTCACCCACTGACAATCCCACATCCGTTAGTGCTGTCAGCAGGCTGGGGTATATTGTATCTTATTCCCGCAGCCAAATGTTTAAAGGGCATTGTGAATAGCTGGGCCCCAAGCACTGATCCCTGCGACACCTCAGCAAACTTCCTCTGTTAATTTGTATTTTATTTATTTCGTGAATCTGTGTGTCAGTAGCTTGGCCAGTATTTATTGCCCGTCCCCAATTACCCTTCAGAAGGTGGTGGTGAGCTGCCTTGTTGAACGCTGCAGTCCACCTGCTGCTGTTGACCTCCAATACCATTAGGGAGGGAATTCCAGGATTCTGACCCAGCGACTATGAAAGAGTGGTGTTATATTTCCAAGTCAGGATGGTGACTGGTTTGGAGGAGAACCTAAAGATGATGGTATTTCCATACATCTGCAGCCCTTGTCCTTCTAGATAGACGTGGTCGTGAGTTGGGAAGGTGGTCTCTGAGGATCTTTGGTGAATTATTTCATTGCAGCATGTAGACAGTAAAACACTGCTGCTGCTGAGCGTGGATGGTGGAGCATTATGGATGAAGGGACAGTCAGACTGGTTGCTTTGTTCTGGATGGTATAAAGCTTCTTGAGTGTTGTTGGGGCTGCACTCATCCAGGCAAATTGGGAGTCGTCTATCACACTTCTGACTTATGCAGTGTAGATGATGGACATACGTTTGGAAGTCAGGATGTGAGTTACTCGCCGCTGTATTTCTAGCTTCGGACCTGTTCTTATAGTTACTGTGTTCATGTGGCGAGACCAGTGAGTTTCTGAGCAATGATTACCCACCAGGAATTTGATACTGGGGGATTCACTGATAGTAACACCATTGAATGCCAAGGGGCAGGTTAGATTGTATTTTTTTGGTGATGGTCACGGTCTGGCATTTGTGTGGCCTGAATATACTTGCTACTTCTCAGCCTGGATACTGTCCAGATCTTGTCACATTTGAACATGGACTGCTTCAGTGTCTGAGGAGCCACAATTTTTGCAAAACATTGTACAATCATTGGCGAACATCCCCACTTCTAACCTTAAAATGGAGAGAAGGTCATTGACGAAGCAGCCCTGAAGAAGTTTTCGGCCATTGCTCGAGGGACTCCTACAGACTTGGAGCTGAGTTGACAGACCTTCATCAACCATGACCACTTTCCGACGTGTCAGGTGTGAATGTAACCAGCAGGGAGTTTCCCTCTGATACCCATTGATTCCAGTTTTGCTAAGGCCCCTTGATACCACACTTGGTCGAATGCAGCCTTGATTTAAAGGGCTATCACTCTCACCCTACCTCTGGAATTCAGGTCTTTTGTCCATGTTTGAACCATGGTAATGAGGTCAGGAGCTGAGTGGCCCTAGTGGAGCCCAAACTGGGCGTCATTGACCAGGGCATTGCTGAGCAAGAGTTGCTTAAAAACAGTGAGATCTTCCACCACTTTACTGATGATCTCGAATAGACTGATGCGGTGGTGATTGGCCGGATTGGATTTGTTCTACTTTTTATATACAGAAGATACTTGGGGTAATTTTCCACATCATCGGGGAAAGCCATTGTTGTAACTGTGTTGAAACAGTTTGGCTAAGGGAGTGGCAAGTTATGGCGCACACGTTTTCAGTACTATTGCCAGAATGTTGTCAGAGTATGGACCCTTTGGAGTATCCATTATCTCTAACCATTTCAGGATATAACCATTTCAGGACTGAATCAAATTGGTTGATGACTGATAACTGAATTACTGACGACCACTGGAGGAGGCTGAAATGGATCATCCACTCAGCACTTCTGACTGAAGATTGTTGAGAATGGACGAGCCTTATTTTATACACCTAAGTGCTGGGCTCTTCCATCATGGAGGAAGGGGTTATTTGTGGAATCTCTTCCTTCAGTGAGTTTTTTAATTGTCTCCAACGTTTCTAGACTAGGTGTGGAAGGACTGCAGAGCTTAGATCTGATCCTTTGCTTGTAGGATGAATTAGCTCTGTCTATCTCTTATTGCTTATGCTGTTTGGTGCACAAGTCGTCCTGTTTAGTGGCATCACCAGGCTGACACCTCATTGTCAGGTATGCCTGGTGCTGCTCCTGCCATCCTGCACACTCCATTGAACCAATGATGAACCTCTGTATTGATGGTAATTGTTGTGAGGGGGATATACCGGGCCATGAGGTTGTGTGGTGTAATATTCTGTTCCTATAGATGGACCACATCACCTTATGGGCACCCAGACTTGAGCTGCTAGATCAGTTCGAAGTCTGTCCTATTAAGCACTGTGATAGACAATAGACAATAGACAATAGGCGCAGGAGTAGGCCATTCAGCCCTTCGAGCCTGCACCGCCATTCAATATAATCATGGCTGATCATTCCTAATCAGTATCCTGTTCCTGCCTTATCTCCATAACCCTTGATTCCACTATCTTTGAGACCTCTATCCAACTACTGCTTAAATGAATCCAGAGAGTGGGCCTCTACTGCCCTCTGGGGCAGAGCATTCCACACAGCCACCACTCTCTGGGTGAAGACGTTTCTCCTGAGCTCTGTCCTAAATAGTCTACCCCGTATTTTTAAGCTGTGTCCTCTGGTTCGGCACTCACACATCAGTGAAATATGTTTCCTACTGCCAGAGTGTCCAATCCTTTCATAATCTTATACGTCTCAATCAGATCCACTCTCAATATTCGAAACTCAAGACTATACAAGCACAGTCGCTTCAGTCTTTCAGTGTACGGTAATCCTGCCATTCCAGGAATTGACCTCGTGAACCTGCGCTGCACTCCCTCAATAGCCAGAACGTCTTATCTCAAATTTGGAGACCAGAACTGCACACAGTACTCCAGGTGTGGTCTCACCAGCTGCAGAAGTACCTCTTTGCTTCTATACTCAATTCCTCTTGTTATGAAGGCCAGCATGCTGTTAGCCTTCTTCACTACCTGCTGTACCTGCATGCTTGCCTTCATTGACTGATGTACAAGAACACCCAGATCTCTCTGTACTGCCCCTTTATACAAAATTGATTCCATTGAGGTAGTAGTCTGCCCTCCTGTTCTTGCTACCAAAGTGGATTACCATACATTTATTCACATTAAACTGCATTTGCCATGCATCTGCCCACTCAACTAACTTGTCCAGGTCTCCCTGTAATCTCCTAACATCCTCATCACTTTTCACCCTGCCACCCAGCTTTGTATGATCAGCAAATTTGCTAATGTTATTGCTGATACCATCTTCTATATCATTAACATATATTGTAAAAAGCTGTGGTACCAGCACGGATCCCTGCAGTACCCCACTGGTTACTGCCTGCCATTCCGAAATGGAGCCGTTTATCACTACCCTTTGTTTCCTATTAGCCAACCAATTTTCAATCCAATCTAGTACTTTGCCCCCAATACCATGCACCCTAATTTTACTCACTAACCTCCTGTGTGGGACTTTATCAAAAGCTTTCTGAAAGTCCAGGTACACTACATCTACTGGATTTCCCTCGTCCATCTTCAGAGTGACATCCTCAAAAAATTCAAGAAGATTAGTCAAGCATGATTTCCCCTTCATAAATCCATGCTGATTCTGTCCTATCCTGTCACTACTATCCAGATGTGCAGTAATTTCACCCTTTATAATAGACTCCAGCATCTTTCCCACCACTGAGGTCAGACTAACTGGTCTATAATTACCTGCTCTCTCTCGCCCACCTTTCTTAAAAAGTGGTATAACATTAGCCACCCTCCAATCCTCGGGAACCGACCCGGAATCTATTGAACTCTGGAAAATAATCACCAACGCATCCACGATTTCCCGAGCTACCTCCTTCAGTACCCTGGGATGCAGACCATCAGGCCCCGGAGACTTATCAACCTTCAGACCTAACAGTCTCTCCAACACCAAATCCTGGCAAATATAAATTCCCTTAAGTTCAGGTCCTTCAGCCACTGTTACCTCAGGGAGATTGCTTGTGTCTTCCCATGTGAACACGGATCTGAAGTACCCATTTAATTCCTCTGCCATTTCTTTGTTCCTAGTAATATATTCCCCTGTTTCTGTCTTCAAGGGCCCAATTTTTGTCCAAACCATTTTTTTGCCTTGCACATACCTAAAAAAGCTTTTACTATCCTCCTTAATATTCTTGGCCAGTTTACCTTCGTACCTCATTTTTCCTCTGCGTATTTCCTTCTTAGTAATCCTCTGTTGCTCTTTAAAAGCTTCCCAGTCCTCAGTTTTCCCACTTATCTTAGCTATGTTATACTTTTTCTCTTTTAACTTTATATGTTTCTTTACTTCCCTTGTCAGCCACGGCCGCCCATGCCTTCTCCTGGGATCTTTCTTCCTTTTAGGAATGAACTGATCCTGCAACTTCTGAATTATACACAGAAATATCCGCCATTGTCACTCCACGGTCATCCCTGCTAAGGTATTGCACCACTGAACTTTGGCCAGCTCCTCCCTCATAGCTCCATAATTCCCTTTATTCAACAGAAGTACTGTCACTTCCGACTGTACCCTCTCCCTCTCAAATTGCAGATTGAAGCTTATTGTATGATGGTCACTACTTCCCAATGGCTCCTTCACTTCGAGGTCTCTGATCAATTCTGGTTCGTTACACAATACCAGATCCAGAATTGCCTTCTCCCTGGTCGGCTCCAGCACCAGCTGCTCTAAGAATGCATCTCTGAGGCACTCCACAAAGTCTCTTTCTTGTGGCCCAATACCATCCTGATTCTCCCAGTCTACCTGCATGTTAAAATCCCCCATAACAACTGTAGTGATAGTACCACCCACAATGATGGAGGCTATTCTCAATGTGCAGGTGTGACTTTGTCTCCACAATGACTATGCGATGGTCACTCTTACCGATACTGTCATAGACCGATACTTCTGCAACTGGCAGATTAGTTAGGCTGTGGTCAATATGTATTTTCCTCTTGTTGGTTCCTTCACCACCTGCTGCAGTACAGTCGAGCAGTTATATCCTTTAGGACCCGGTCCGCTCGATCAGTAATGCTGTAGCTGAGATACTCTTGGAGGTGGACATTGAATTCCCCCACCCAGAGTACATCTTGCGTCCGTGCTACCCTCAGTCCTTCCTCCAAGTATTGATCAACATGGAGGAGTACTGATTCATCAGTTGAGAGAGGCTGGTACATACTAATCAGCAGGAGGTTTCCTTTCCCATGTGTAAACTAATGCCATGAGACTTCATGGGATACGGAGCCACTGTTGAGCATTCCCAGAGCAATTCCCTTCCAAATGTATCCCACTGTGCAGCCACTTCTGCTGTGTCCATCCTGCTGATGAGACAGGAGATATCCTGTGAAGGTGATGGGGAATCTGGGACATAGTCTGAAATGGATCATCCACTCAGCACTTCTGAGTGAAGATTGTTGCGAATGAATCAGCCTTATCTTATACACTAAAGTGCTGGGCTTTTCCATCATGGAGGAAGGGGTTATTTGTGGAATCTCTTCCCCCAGTGAATTGTTTAATTGTCCGTAACGTTTCTTGACTAGATGTGTAACGACATCCTTATAGAATCATGCCTTACAGACAATGTCAGGCTGTTGATTGACGAGTCTGTTTATTTCTATTCACTGTTTCCTGCAAGCTGTCCCATTCTAGAAACATGGCCATATATTAGCCCCATTCCACTAATATTTGATTTTGCAAACTGGGCTTGGAGCTTTACCAAAATATTTCTAAAAATCAAAATTTTTATATCCATTGCCTCTCTTTCATTTATCTCTCAGCCTGTTTCTCAAACATAATTGCCATTTCATAACTCTGTTAGTGTTGTCTATGCCCATTACTTTCAAACCCAATAATTTCTCCTGAACCATTTACTTACTATGTTCTATGTTCCTTGTACTCTATCATTTTCCCACACCAGGCTTGGTTTTCCTGGTATTGTTAGAAAGTTTTGTGAAGACAGAACTGAAGTAGTGGCTTCATAGTTCTGCCATTTCCCGGTTACCCTTCTCCATTCTCTGGGTTCAGTTTGTACGGAAGCTGCACTTTTTTTCTCATATTTCTCACATTGACATAATTTAACAAGTTATTACAGTTCACTCTTATAACCCTTGTGAATATACTCTTCAGAAACTCATCAATTCCTTCCTTAAACTGGTAAATAATTGACCTTCCACACCATACACTCACAGGAGCATAGACTCTGTGCCAACAGAAATAAAGCACGATCTATCTTCGTCCCACTTTTCTACACCAGGCCCGTAGCCTGGAATGTTATGACACTTCCAAGTGTTCGTCCAAGTACTCTTTAACGATTGTGAGGTTACCGGGATAATTCACCTCTCAGGAAGTAATCCCAGAACCAAACATCCTCTAGGTGAAAAAAAGTTTAAATTCTCTCTGAACCTCAATCTTTTCATTTTAAAAGTGTGCTCCTTTGTTCTCGACACTCTGACTAAAAGGAACAGCTTCTGTCTATTCACCCTGTCCATGTCGCACAGAATCTTATTCTTCTGAATCGCATCTTCCTCAGCGTTCTCTACTCCAAACTAAACAACCCGAGCTAATCCAACCTCTCTCCATAGCTGATATGCTCCATCCCAGGGAACATTCTGGTGAATCACCTCTGCACTCTCTCCAATACAATCACATCCTTCCTGGAATGTGGCTCCCAGAACTACATACAGTACTCCATTTTGGCTGAACCAAAGCCCTATATTGCTCTTATAATCTACGCCCTGATTAGGAAACACAACACTCAAGGTCCAATTTTTAACTAGTCCATTAACCGTGCCGCCCACTAGTCCATTTGTGGGCGGCACGGTGGCACAGTGGTTAGCACTGCTGCCTCGCAGCGCCAGAGACCCGGGTTCAATTCCCGCCTCAGGCGACTGACTGTGTGGAGTTTGCACATTCTCCCCGTGTCTGCGTGGGTTTCCTCCGAGTGCTCCGGTTTCCTCCCACAGTCACAAAGATGTGCACGTCAGGTGAATTGGCCATGTTAAATTGTCCGTAGTGTTAGGTAAGGGGTAAATGTAGGGGTATGGGTGGTTTGCACTTCGGCGGGTCGGTGTGTACTTCTTGGGCCGAAGGGCCTGTTTCCACACTGTAAAGTAATCTAATCTAACCTGTCCAGTCAGGCATGTGTGGAGAAGCACACTTTGAGGTTCCCAGTGTTCTGCCATTCATTGAGACCCCCCCCCCCCCCCCCGCGGCCTGGTTCCTTCTCCCAAAGTGCGCCTCCTCATATTTATCAGGGTTAGATTCTATCTGCCATTGATCTGCCCATCTGACCATTCCATCTGCATATTCCTGTAACATAAGTCCTTCCTCCTCACTGCTAACCACCTAACCAATCTTTATGCTAAACATACACTTACTTATGACACCTCCCACACTCTCCACCTAGCCCCCTCCACATTCACATATTTTTTTTTGTGAATAACACAAACAATAAGGGACACAGCACTGATCCCTGTGGTACACCAGGGGACACTGGTCTCCAGTCACACCAACAGCCTTGTCCCACCACCCTCTGCCTCCTGCTACTAAGATAATTTTCATTGTAACTTGTCAAGTTATCCTTCATATTGTGAGATTTAATTTATTTTTCAGTTTCTCAGGTGGAAATTTGACAAAGGCATTCCTACAAAACTAAACAATCGACCTCCTCAAAGTAATTCAATCAAACCCATTGGATGTGACTTCCTTCTGATAAAGTCATAATGATTATAGTGATCAAACCTTGTGACTCTGATTGGAGTTAAATTTTCTCCTTCCCTAATTTCTCCAATAGTTTCCTTAACAGTGATCTAACACTCACTCATCTATAGTTCCCTGGTCTATCTCTCCCACCCTAACTGTGAAGTGGAATCATATTAGCAGTTCTCCAGTTCTCTGGCACCTCACCTATGGTCAGATTTTAATTAAAATATTCATACCCCAACAGCCAACTGTGATACAACTCATTAAGACATGGAGATTGGTCCAAATTTGTACAGAACAAAGCCTCAAATCCTTTCTCGTATTTTACATCAATCTGTTAAAGAGTTTTCCAGTCCATCTTCTTGAATTCTGTAACTGCCTCCTCCTTCTCCCAAGTAAAATAGATGGGAAGGTCTCATGTAACAGTCCATCAATGTTCTCCAGCTTGACACACAGATTGCCCCTTGGTTTCTCATGGGCACTAACTGTTTGCTGATCATTCTGTTCTACTTTTACTACTTGTACTTCTCCATGTCCCTCTGTTATTGAGTCCCCGCTATGTTTCACTGCAATTACCTCTCATGTTTTGAAACTCGAGTTCACAGGCTGAGTTTCCACATCAGACAATCTTGCCATTTTAGGGATTAATTTGGATAATCATTTTAGGAATTAATCTGGATGATACCTTTTGCAGTTCCTCTGTCGTCAGTATGTTCTTTCTGAGATAGGGATTCCGAACGATACACAATACTCTAAGGTTAGTCTCAACAACACTCGATGCAACTGGTTCACGACATCCTCTATATTATAATTACATGAACAAAAATGTAAACCTAATTTTTACTTTACCATTTGCATATGTTCTTCCCAATACCTCTCATTCTAATTTTTCTAATGAGCTTACTGTGTGAATTCGTTTAAAAAAGCTCCTGAATATCCAACTCCACGGTATGCATTGGTTCTTCATTGCCTTTGTCTCCAAGAATCATCTTCAAACCATTCCAAAAAAAGTTTGCCACTTCTGGTTTTCCTTTCATCGGTACATTCTCACACTCCCCAGTTATGTTATTGCCTTCTATATATCTAGTAGCATGTCCTTTGTAATCGTGTCCAACAGACACCCGACTGCGGATGACAAGGTAACTGGTCTGTTGTTCACCATTCTCCATCTTCATCCTTTCTTAAACTATTGGATAATATTTATAACCTTTGCCTTGTCCAGATTGGCTAAATCCCTTTCAGGAATGTGTCGGAAAATAAAGTGAAAATCCGCAATACTATCAGTATGTCTATTGCTGCTTCCTCTGAAATTCTTGTATGAAGTACATCTGATCTGTCAGATTTATAAATACTCAATCCAGCTTTCTTTTCAAAGATGACCTTAACATTGATTAAAATGATCTTAGACTTTACTTACACAAGTCCCATGGTCACTTGGTATTTCTGGAAGAATTTCTGGTCATTCTTCCATGAAGATAGACACAAAAAAACTGTTTCTTTTCCCTGCAATTTCTCTGTTCTCTGCAATAAATTATCCTGAACGCACACCAACTGTTCCACATTTGACCCTGTTTTTATTTTTTTAATACATTGATAGACGCTTTTTGGCAGTCTTTATGTTTTTCTTTCGTTTGCACGCCTTTTCTCTTTTTGATTTTCTTCTCAGTTTCTTGGTCATCCTTTGCTGGGTCCTACATTTCTCTGAATCCACTGGCTTACTGCAACACATTTTTCTAAGCTGACTCCTTTCATCTAATAAGAATATGAAGGTGGGGTTCAAAGTGATAGTCGGAGAGGAGGGTGGACCAGATTGGCAGGAATGAAGGTGGACACATGGGAACATTCAAAAGGGCGGTGCTGACTTGGAAGGTTGGAGTGAGATAATGTGGGATTAGGGGAAATGGGGAAATAGTGAAATCCACCATGATCCAAGGCAGAAGAGGAGGCCAAGGCAGAAGAGGAGGCTTTCTTCCTCCAGGCTTCTGGTGGCTTGGGTTTGGTGATGAAGCAGACCTTGGCCACTCATGCCCTTGGCAGAGTGGGAAGGGGAGTTAAAGTGCTCAGCCACAAGGCGATGGAGTTGTTCAATGTGGCTGTCCCAGAGATGTTCTCTGAAATGATCTGCAAGTTGACATCCTGTCTCGCCAATGTAATGAAGACCACATTGGGTTTAATCGATGCAGTAGATGAGGCGTTCTGTCTCCCTTCATCACAAATGACTTTCAACCCCACCTTCATCTACCTATCGCAATCCCTGCTAACCTCCCCGCTGCCACACCACCTTCTCATTTATCTCTCAGCCCCCTTGGCCCACAAACCGCCTTCCTGATGAAGTGCTTATGCCCGAAACATCGATTTATCTACTCTACGTATGCTGCCTGACTGTGCTTTTCCAGCTCCACATTCTTCGACTCTGATCTCGAGCATCTGTAGCCCCCACTTTCTCTTCACACCTTCATGTCTTGCATGACTCAGATTTATAACGGTTACTTCAAATAAAACAAAAACTGTCGTGTATTCAAACAGCATAAAAGAAAACCAATACATTGTGGTTACAGTTCCCAAAAGGTCCTTTCCAGCAAAAGTTTCAATTAGCTCTTCTGATCACTCAACACCAATTCCTAAATAACCTGATCTCGAGCTCAGTGCTCGACATAATGTTCATCTAGACCATCTCACACGTGGTCATGAAATCCATTTTCCCAGCATTCGCATTCAGTTGGGTCAACAAAGTTTAGATATAATTTAAACATATATTATTACTGCAGTACCCACAAATGTGTATATATCATTTCCTGTTTTATAACATGTCCAGGATTTGTATTGCAGCTTTCACTTTGATATATAACTCCCATCAATGTTTGCTCCTCCTTGCTGTTTTTACGCTCCATCTTACAAGATTCTGTGGAATCTGAGCGATGTGGGCTCTGGGGAGATTAATGGTAGAGATCATCTGGTCACAACATTTATGATCTTCTCAAACTTTAATTTCTCCAGATCTCCCGTTATGCTGATAGAGTAAGAAGAACAATGATCTTCCAACAATGCTCTATATTCCCCCAGAGATCTGAGACAGCTCTAACCTGGGTGAGAACCTTACAGCAGGCTGGTAAAGTGTTGCTGCTGCTGTACAGGGGCTCACTGAGATTTCATCTGGAGTAGTGTGTAAAGATTTAATCTCTTCAATGAATAAAGGATGTTGTTAAATTGGAAGCAGCGCAGAGATGGTTCCCTCAACTGATTCCTGTAATGAAGGTGCTAGCTTATAACGAAAGGATGATTAGGTTGACCCAATAGCCATTGGAGTTTCCAAAAAATAAGGATGATCATATTTGAACATAGATGACAGAAGGAATTAACAAGTGAAGTGAATTACACAGAGAGTGGAACAATCCATTCCGTTCTCCAGCCTGTTACATAGGAACAACAGGAGGATATTCAGGCCTTCGACCCTGTTACACCAAAACAGGACGAGGCTAGTCAGCCCCTGGAGCCTGACATACATTTACAGAAGGAGGCCAATCAGCCACTCGAGCCTATAATAGTAGGCCGTGCTGCACCAGGACCCTGTTAAACAACAACAGGTTCAGTCCATTCAGCCTCCTCAAGTCTGTAATATAGGAAATGGAACAGGTCACACAGTGACTGGAGATTGTTACACTGGGATAACAGGAGGCCATTCAGACCCACCGAGCCTATTGCAAGGGAATTGGATAAGGATAAAAACTATCTGAGACTTTTCATGAAAATGGAATAGGTAATTTAGATACGTGTCTGTTGTATGGGAACAAGAAACGACCAATCAATCCCTCGGTCCCTTCTCCGGGATACATGAGGAGACCGTTCAGTATATCCACCTGTTATGGAGAAGTATGAGAAGATCCATCAGCCTCTCAAAATGTTAGACAATAACAGGAAGATTCTATAATCTGCCAATCCTCTCAAGCATCAACAGGAGGAGGTAATTCTGGCCTTGGAGATGACAACATGGGAACACCAGAAAGACGTCAGCCCATCGAGTTTGTACACCAGCAAGATGATGAGTCCATTCAGCCACACATGGCTCTTACACAGCATTTGGAGCAGATCTTTTAAAGCCTTGTGCCCATTAAATAGGAATTCAAAGAAAAGGAAAAGGTTTTCGAAAGGCAAGAACTTATAATAATGGTATACATTAGGGACTAAAGTGTAACAATAAACTATTGTAATTTAAGGCAAATTGTTAGAGTCCATTGTTCAGGACATTTGCAAATTTAAACCACAATCCGTCAGGGTCAACATGGTTTTACGAAGGCTAAATCATGTTTGAATTGTTTGCTTGAGTTATTTGAAGATGTCACAAACAAGGTGGATCGTGGGGATCCTGGAGATGGACTATATCTGGTCTTCCTGAAGGCATCGGATATGTCGCTTCTCCAAAGAGTAAGTGGTAAGATCAGACAACATGGGTTTAGGAGTAATTTATTAGCTTGGATGGAGGATTGGTTATCCAACAAAATGCGGTCAGATGGAATAAATGTGTCATTTTCATTTGGCAAATGCAATTTGTGGGGTGCCATTGATTTCAGTACTCATGCCTCAACCATTTGCGATTAATGGTATTACCCTACTCAGTTGATGGGATAGAAAATACGACACCACATTTTCAAATGACACAAACATCGGTGGGAAATTACTTCGGAATGATGATGCAAGAGATTTTAAAACTATACGGATAGATTGGGTGAATGGGTCAATATTTGGCAAGGAAAATTATAGTGAATAAATGTGGGGCTATTCAAGTTGGCCAGTATAATAGGAAGAAAATTTATTATCTAAATGGAGGGAATGTTCAAAGTGCTTAGGTGCAGAGGGATCTGGGTGTCTGCTTGCACATCACAGAAAACTTGCATGCATGTACTGCAAGTAATGAGAAATGCAAGCATAATTTCAGTGTTAATTTATAAAAGGATAGAGTAGAAAGGTAGGGAGTGTTGGTGTAGCTATGTGAGGATGCAACTGGAGTACAGTTTGGGTTCCTGCAGAATGAGGTATTTGGATTGGAGGCAATCTAGAAGAGCTTCATTAGATTGATTCCATATTTGAATTGTTTGCCTTATGAAGAGTAATTGAGCAGTTTAGGCCTATACCCTTGAGTTTATAAGAATGAAAGGAGATTTCGTTGAGGCCTGTAAAATGCTAAAAGTAATTGAATGTGCAGATGTGGAGTGGATTATTTTTCATGTGGTGCAATCTACAACAAGAGATTAGAGTTTTAGGATGGAGAGATGGCAGGAAAGTGAAACAGAGGCTGCGTTGACATCAGCCTCATCGAGGAGTTGGATACCTCACAGATGCTCCTTGTTCTTATTCAACCCTTCGACTGTGTTGCACAGGAATGGGGGAGGACTGGGTATCATACAGAAGCAGGCACTCAGGATAAATCAGTCTCAATCAGTTAGACAGAACTAACCAGGAGGGTCACACAATGACTAGCGCTGGCTTCTTAATTATTTCGAATCTATATTGATGATAAGGAGGATGGAACGGATATACAGATGCCGAGTTTGGTGATATCGCTGTGATAAGCAAGAGATCAAATTATTAAGAGAGAATGGAGAGTCTGCAAATAGATTCAGAGAAGTAAAGGCAATAAATCATAGTTTGGCAGGTGAAATTTAACATGATATAACCTGTCATTTCATTTACAAGAATAATGGAAGGCAGTACGTTACTGAAATTGAGAGAGATTACAGGACTTAATGATGCTGTGTACTGGGGCGTTCACTCAGACCCGTTCAGACATGGGAGGTTTTGCTCCATCCCTGGTCGTCTGCTCCTTGTTGCTCCAAGTGACGCCATTGCTCTCCGTACACATGGAAGACTTTGATGTGGTTGGTTGGTGGTAGGGGTAGTGTTTTGAAACGTGTATCAAGGGGACGGCCTTTATCCAAGATATATTCATTTCTTTCTACGTGGAGATGACGATGGGAATGGCTGACTGCTTCTGAATGAAGAGGCCGTGACAGTGGGTATTCACCAACACGATGTGCTGTGCATGGGTACACTGTAACATTAATAGAGAGAGAGAGCTCCTTCAGTTCCTCTACCTCTCCACATTGACATGGGTATTCTGCAAGTGCAATGTACACCATCGGGAATCCCATTATATTGGATACACCCGGCAGCTCCCTGATGTGGGAGAAAGAATACATTCACCTTATCCACCACATATATCCTCCATCACCAAATGGTGACACTGATGTTGAGGTACTGGGAAATGATTGATATGTCACCTAGTCGTGCCTGGAAAGTTATGGATCATAGAAGCTGAATGAAACAGTGACCCTAACAGCCCCTGGCAGCACCATCCTCCCCCTGGTGTGAAGCTGCAGGTCGTGTTGAAGGAGGTGACACCGCTCTGTGACCAGCTCCTTGTTCATTCAGGGTCCCCTCACACTCTGCTTCTGGGTTAAGTGAAGCTTGGGAAGCTGTTCCTGGAAAGTCCGGGGTGGATCCAGCAGATCCCTTTCCCTACACACACTCAATGCGTGGTTTCTGAGCTTCCCCACTCTGCAGCCTCTACTCTATTTGTTGTTCATGTTGCAGGCTCAGATGCTCTAACTACAGTCCCCGGGCTCCATCCAGAGTTGGGTAACCAAGTCCTCAGGTCTCCCTGAATGTCTGAGGCAGCTCACAGAACAACTTCCATCAATCCATCCCCAACCCATTCACTAACTTTTCAATTGCAGGAGTCAATCAGAAACCCCTCGGCTACAAGTGTTGTTGACCAGTCCAAATCCCCGCAAAGTATTTTAAGAAGGCCGCTTAGACCCAAAACATTCCTTTTTTTGAATATAGATGTGAAGTGTGCGTTCCACATACGTTCCGGCTGGTCAAACCACTCGACGTTAAGAAAAATATAATCTATTCAAATGCTTTAGTTAAAATACAATCAAAGAAAAGAACATTTTGGGATAGCTTATATGTTGGAACACTTACACAAACAATAGATAGCGTACCTTCTTGGTATACACCGCTTGACACAAAGATATATTCAAATACAGATCCTTATAGCAGTTTTCCAATCCAGGAGGAAACAACGTCAACAGAGATCTCAGAGAGAAAAGCAGCTTGGGATCATATATTGAAACTTACAACCCTTCTGAGATCCCCAGCAGCTTCTGAATGCTGCAGCTAATACCAAAACGAGGAAATCTGGTCTGGGAGAGCTGGCTACTGCCCTTCCATTGTTATCACCATTTTAATACAACCTAAAGGCTTTCTCAGTTAGTTACTTAAACTGTTTGCAGACAGCAGTTCTGCACCTCTTTTTTTATAACCTCTCTTCAAAAAACCCAAGAGAAAATTACCTGTTTACAGCGATAGTATCCTTACGACTCCACCTTGAATAAAATAATCCATCAATATACATTTTAGACGTCCTAATCTTCCTCTATTAGAAGAGTGAAATGCATATATATTACATTGACTCTGAGCACACAAATGTTCACAACGAGATTCGATTTCAGTCATTTTATTCCTGCCACAGAATGCCTTTGTCTTTCTTTATCCAAGTCTCCACAACGTGTCAAAACTTAGGTTTTCTCACCCTGTCACCTGTATAATTTCAAATTGAATGGCAGCAATAATAAGCTCAATCGAAACAGACTGGTATTTTTCTCCCTAAACTTCTCCAAAACCTTTAACGGGACATGATCACTGATAAAGATTTGTCTCATATATCTTATTCGCAATTTAAATGCTGAATGTTTTAACGCCAACACCAAGCTCAAGGCCTCCTTCCCCATTGTGGAATAAATCTGTTGATGTTTTCACTAGACACTCCAACGACAGGTTACATAAGGGAGCACTTCTCATCTCTCCAATCGTCCTTCTGAATGGCATAGCTCCTCATGTCTCAGTATGAAATAATTACATCCTCTGTAACTCTTAATGCTGAAATATCTTTACCTGCTACTCCTGGTCTATGGCAGTAAACCTTACTCTCACAGATTTATGTTTTACGAAGATCTTACACATTATTCTCAATCTCTCACAGCAACCCAACTTTGGTTTCTGAAAAATATCAACATCATCAGACATTTCAGCTTCTAATCTTGCCATTGGAACTCACTGCTCTTACACGCAAGTTCTCACGACTGCAGGAAGTAAATTGTTGAACTTCTCCAAAATACGAATCTCTTTAGGAGTTTCATACGTTTGCCCTGTTTTTAATACCCTTTCCCATCTTTCAAAATTACTTTGTTTGATCCTTTCAAACTCAATGTGAGTTTAACCAGGGGCGTTATTTTAGATTCCTGAAACACTGTCAGCAGGCTTCTGGCATAAGCTCATTTGCACTTCAGATGGCTTTCTTCACCTTCTCATACTCCGTAGATATCTCCTCCGATAGGGATGCAAATACCTACCAGCTTTGTTTGATTCAACTAAATCCATATGGTCACTGGCCCCTGCATTTGTTCACCCGCTCTCTCAATTGAAATTAAAAAGGCTCCCCCCATCCTTCTCATCAAATTTAGATAATGACTGGATGTATTTAAACAGATCCATATCAGGCCATTGGCTCCTATAGGGTTGCTTAACCGCATTAACTTCCTCATCCAGACTACCGTCTACCTACATCCCCGCCTTCTATGTCAACTTTCCTCTCTAATTGATAACTTTTGAAGTTGAAACACTCTGCTTTTCTTCTCTCTTTTTCTCTCTTTCTTATGCATTGCCTTTTCTTCTTCATTTCCTTTGTTTTCCTCATACTTCAAACTGTTTCAATTCCTTCTCATCTTGAAGGTGCCTCATTTGAAATTGAATTCTATCTATTTCCAAAGAGTCTGATGGCAGTTCCACCAAATGTAATTGCCGAGCTATAGCTGTAATTATCTCTCAATTTCTCACAGACAATGGCAACCCCAACTCCAGCTTGTCTGTCAATTCCTACAGCTTTGCCTTCATTACCTTTCGTAAAACCCCCAACTTCACTTCTTCCACACCCAGAGAACTCTTAGTGACTGAAAGAATCTTTATGCACAAAACGCTGTGTAAACCAACCAAATTCAACATCCGCAACAAAGGACACTGACTACCATACGCGACCTTTCAACCCAATAGTCTCCCGGTGCTTACTCTCCAGTGTCTGCATGAACTTGTTTTGGATTCTCTAGTTTCCTACCACAATAGAAAGATGTGCATTTCAGGTGAATTGGTCATGCTAAATTGTTTGGAGTTTTCAGGGATGTGTGGGTTAGGAGCCTTAGTCGTGGCAAATATGCAATAATATGGAAGAGGAATGGCTCTGGGTAGGTTACTCCTCGGAGGGTCGGTGTGGACTGTTGGGTCAAATGGCCTATTTGCTCACTGTAGGGATTGTAATTTTCGGAATATCGACTTAGAACCACAAGATTCCCCAGTTTACTATAGACTGCCTCAAACTATTTTAAGAGGGTAGCTTGGATGCCAGCCTTTTCAAATTTTAAAGGTAAATGTCAGTTGGGTGCTCCAGATGCGATGATACTAATCAAACCACTCACCATTAAGCAAAACACATCATATATTATCATTGTAATGAAAATTCGTACAAAATGAAGTGGAATTTAGATAACTTAACTATTGGATACCTAACCGAATAATGGATACAATACCTTCTACAAATGAACTGTTCCAATACACTAACATCACCGAAACACACCCCTTGGCAAAAAGGAACATTCAGACATATATTCTTGCATACAGTTATCCAGTCCAGGAGGAAACAGCATCAAGTGAGGTTTCAGAGAGAATAGCAGCTAGGGATAATTTACAAAAACTTACAACCCTTCTGGGACCCAAAGCAACTGGTAACTGTTACAATCACAAGGACAAACCTGGAAAGCCTGGTCTGTGCTAGCTGGCCATTGTTACTACTATTTATTAAAAACCCAACAACCTCGGAAGTTATTTACTTGAGCCGTTTTCAGTAGGCAGCTTGGCCTTTAAGTCCTCTTATTACAAAACATGGGAGAAAATAACGTTTTTTTTAAAAAATGACAGCATTGTCACACAATTTAGATGCCTGGTCCTTTACTCAATGGGGTTCCTCGTCTTACTGATTGCAAGGTCATCTGAGAGGGACAACCACAGGTACAGACCAAGTTACAAGGATGTGTCTCATAACTTCTGAAACACGCCTGTCCATGGACTGTCACATGGGACATACCGGGAAGTGAACAATAGCGTGACAGACCCCATTTCATTATTTCTGAGCTACACAATGGCAGCACTCGACAAGCGATGGAGCCAAAACCCAAGGCCAGGGAAAGATACGGAGAGATTCACATTAATGACAGAAACAGACAGGTAATTAGTTGAAAATATGTTGTGGAAATAGGGGGATAAAGATAGGGCAATGGGACTAACTGGAGAAGTGAGCTCTTCGAGAGTAAAATTACAAGAATGAGAACACTGAATAAAGGCACTGTCAGATCAGCTGTAATGGTTGGTTATATCAAATTTTGAATCTGCTTCACAGAACACCACAAACAACATAAACGGGGACAAGATGACAGCCCCGTATGGATAGCTGTGCAGACCATGCTAGTGTGTGGCTCAGGAAATTGCACTATCTGCCCAGCATGGAGAGTATTGCAAACGTTGCTATCATAACGTTTGAGTGCGAGCAGCAGCTAAGATAAGACAGTTTGTTTTAAAATTACTTACCGGTAGAATGCAGCGGTGTATTTTTCTCTCTTTACAGAAAGAGCGGGAGCAGCAGGGGGAAGTGACGAAGACCAGGGGGGCAGCCGGGTAGGTTTTTTTTTACCCTTTAAAAGCACGCAGGGGAAGAACCCGAGGCACTACAGAGGTAGTGTCTCCCACCCGCCCTCCTCCTCTAACCTAAATAATAAGACCCGTTGTGGTAAGTAGGTAAGTGCTGCATTTTGTTGTTGTATTCTTTAGACCCAGTTTTTTTTAAATAAAAGTTTACTTTCAGAGGGATGGCAGTGATGGCAGTGCAATGTTCCTCTTGCAACATGTTTGAGGTGAGGGATGCCATGGACGTCCCTGCTGATTACACTTGCAGGACGTGCACCCATCTCCAGCTCCTCCAAGACCGTGTTAGGGAACTGGAGCTGGAGTTGGATGAACTTAGGATCATTCGGGAGGCAGAGGGGGTCATAGATCGGAGCTTTAGGGAAGTAGTAACTCCAAAGATGGCAGATAGATGGGTGACAGTGAGGGGGACTGGGAGGAAGCAGCCAGTGCAGGGACACCCTGCGGCCGTTCCCCTCAAGAACAAGTATACCGTTTTGGATACTTGTGGGGGGGACGACTTACCAGGGGTAAGTAACGGGGCTCAGGCATCTGGCATGGAGCCTGTCCCTGTTACTCAGAAGGGAAGGGTGGAGAAGAGGAGAGCAATAGTAATTGGGGACTCGATAGTTCGGGGCACAGATAGGCGGTTTTGTGGGAACGAGAGAGACTCATGTGTGGTATGTTGCCTCCCAGGTGCAAGGGTACGTGATGTCTCTGATCGTGTTGTCTGGGTCCTTAAGGGGGTGTGGGGGAGCAGCCCGAAGTCGTGGTCCACATTGGCACCAACGACATAGGTAGGAGGAGCGCTGAGGATGTTAGGCAGGCTTTCAGGGAGCTAGGTTGGAAGCTCAAAGTTAGAACGAACAGAGTTGTTGTCTCTGGATTGTTACCCATGCCACGTGATAGAGAGTCGACGAATAGGGAGAGAGAACAGTTAAATGCGTGGCTACAGGGATGGTGCAGGAGGGAGGGACTCCGGTATTTGGATAACTAGGGTTCTTTCTGGGGAAGGTGGGACCTCTATAAACAGGACGGTCTGCACCTGAACCTGAGGGGCACCAGTAACCTTGGTGGGAGGTTTGCTAGTGCTCTTGGGAGGGGGGGGGGGTTAAACTAACTCTGCAGGGGCATGGGAACCCAGACTGTAGCTTTAGGGTGCAGGACCTGGAGTGTAGGGAGGTTAGGAACATTGAATCAATTTCAAAGGAGGGTGCCCGTAAACAGGAAAGTGGCTTGAAGTGTGTATACTTCAATGCAAGAAGTATACGAAATAAGATAGGTGAACTTGCAGCGTGGGTTGGTACCTGGGACATCGATGTTGTGGCTATTACGGAGACTTGGGTAGAACAAGGACAGGATTGGCTGTTGCAGGTTCCAGGGTTTAAATGTTTTAGTAGGGTCAGAGGTGGGGGAAAAAGAGGGGGAGGTGTGGCATTGCTTGTCAAAGATAGTATTAGAGCTGTGGAAAGGACGATGGATAGACTCGCCATCTGAGGTAGTTTGGGCTGAGGTTAGGAATAGGAAATATGAGGTCACCCTGTTAGGAGTTTCTTACAGGCCTCCTAATAGTCCTAGAAACATAGAAGAAAGGATTGCGAGGATGATTCAAGAGAAGAGTGAAAGTAATGGGGTGGTTGTTATGTGGGACTTTAACTTTCCTGATATTGATTGGGAAAGCTACAGCTCAAGTTCGTTAGATGGGTCAGTGTTTGTCCAATGTGTGCAGGAGGGTTTCCTGACACAATATGTAGATAGGCCAACAAGAGGTGAGGCCATACTGGATTTGGTTCTGGGTAATCAACCAGGCCAGGTGTTAGAATTCGAGGTAGGTGAGCACTTTGGGGACAGTGACCACAATTCGGTGACTTTTACTCTAGTGATGGAGAGGGATAAGTGTGCACTACAGGGCAAGAGTTATAGCTGGGGGCAGGGAAATTATGATGCGGTGAGGCATGACTTAGGATGTGTGGATTGGAAAAGTAAGCTTCAAGGCATGGGCACAATTGATATGTGGAGCTTGTTCAAGGAGCAACTATTGAGTGTCCTTGATAAGTATGTACCCGTCAGGCATGGAGGAAAGGGTCGTGTGAGGGAGCCGTGGTTTAATAAGGAATTGGAATTCCTTGTTAAATGGAAGAGGGCGGCCTATGTAAAGATGAGGTGTGAAGGTTCAATTGGGGCGATTGAGAGTTATAAGGTAGCCAGGAAGGACCTGAAGAGAGAGCTAAGAGCAGCAAGGAGGGGACATGACAGGTCTTTAGTTGGTAGGATTAGGCAAAACCCTAAGGCTTTCTATAGGTATGTCAGGAATAAAAGAATGACTACGGTAGGAATAGGTCCAGTCAAGGATAGTAGTGGGAAGTTGCGTGTGGAGGCTGAAGAGATTGGAGAGACTCTGAATGAATACTTTTCGTCAGTATTCAAACAGGAACAGGACATTGTTGTCAATGTGAGTACTGAGTCACAATTAAGTAGAATGGATGGCTTTGAGGTATGTAGAGAAGAGGTGTTGGAAATTCTGGAAAGGGTGAAAATAGATAAGTCCCCTGGGCCTGATGGCATTTATCCTAGGATTCTCTGGGAAGCAAGGGAGGATATTGCAGAGCCATTGGCCTTGATTTTTATGTCCTCGTTGTCTACAGGGGTAGTGCCCGAAGATTGGAGGCTAGCAAATGTGGTTCCCTTGTTCAAGAAGGGGAGTATGGATAACCCTAGTAACTATAGGCCGGTGAGTCTCACTTCTGTTGTGGGCAAAATCTTAGAGAGAATTGTAAGGGATAGGATTTATGAACATCTGGATAGGAATAATGTGATCAAGGATAGTCAGCATGGTTTTGTGAAGGGCAGGTCATGCCTCACAAACCTTATTGAATTCTTTGAGAAGGTGACTAAGGAGGTGGACGAGGGGAAAGCGGTAGTTGTGGTGTATATGGATTTTAGTAAGGCGTTTGATAAGGTTCCCCATGGTAGACTATTGCAAAAAATACGGAGGTATGGCATTGAGGGTGGGTTGGAGGTTTGGATTAGGAGTTGGCTGGCTGGAAGAAGACAGAGGGTAGTAGTTGATGGCAAAGGTTCATCTTGGAGTGCCGTCACTAGCGGTGTTCTGCAAGGATCTGTTTTGGGACCATTGCTGTTTGTCATTTTTATATATGACCTGGAGGAGGGGTGAGAAGGTTGGGTGAGCAAGTTTGCGGATGATACAAAAGTCGGAGGAGTTGTAGACAGTGAGGAAGGATGTGGCAGGTTACAGCGGGGTATAGATAAGCTGCAGAACTGGGCAGAAAGGTGGCAAATGGAGTTCAATGCAGCTAAGTGTGAGGTGATTCACTTTGGTAAGAGTAATAAAAAGATGGGGTACTGGGCTAATGGTCGGATACTTGGTAGTGTGGATGAGCAGAGGGATCTTGGTGTCCATGTACACAGATCTTTGAAAGTTGCCACCCAGGTAAATAGTGCGGTGAAGAAGGCATATGGCGTACTGGCTTTTATTGGTAGAGGAATTGAGTTCCGGAGTACTGAGGTCATGTTGCAGTTGGATAAGACTCTGGTGCGGCCGCATCTGGAGTATTGTGTGCACTTTTGGTCGCCATACTATAGGAAGGATGTGGAGGCACTGGAACGGGTGCAGAGGAGGTTAACCAGGATGTTGTCTGGTATGGTAGAAAGATCATATGAGGAAAGGCTGAGGCACTTGGTGTTGTTTTCATTGGAGAAAAGAAGGTTTAGGGTTGACTTGATAGAGGTGTACAAGACGATTAGGGGTTTACATCGGGTCGACAGTGAGAATCTTTTTCCAAGGATGGAGTCAGCTATTACAAGGGGGTATAGCTTTAAATTAAGGGGTGGTAGGTATAGGAAAGATGTTAGGGGTAGGTTTTTTACTCAGCAAGTCGTGAGTTCATGGAATGCCCTGCCAGTAGCACTGGTGGACTCTCCCTCATTATGGGCATTTAAGCGGGCATTGGATAGGCATATGGAGGATAGTGCGCTAGTGTAGGTTAGGTGGGCTTGGATCGGCGCAACATCGAGGGCCGAAGGGCCTGTACTGCGCTGTATTCTTCTATGTTGTATGTTCTATATGCTAACCATATTCGCATCAGATTACTGCCTACAATGGGAAGATTTGCTGCGTGTGTGTGTTAATCAGAAACTGAGGGAGAATACGTGTGTGCGCGCAACAGGTGTGGTTGAATGCAAAACTCATTGTTTGAGAAGGAACGCACATGGAGGAAATTATTTGGCGGAGTTTTAGTTAATCGACAGAGAGTGAACAAGAGAAGTTTCATGGACTGATGAGATTAAGTGTTTGAGAATGTTAAAATAAAGGCATTGCCAGACACAATAGCAATATACATCCGCATGTGCATGAATGATAGATGGATGGGATTTTGCTGTGAGTTCGTATCAGATTTGCTCCGGAAAGTTTGAAGCCGGGAATGTCAGCATCAGATTATTGGTTTTCTTAAGACTGTATTTCATAGCTCAAGATTCAAACAGCAGATGGAATAAACCAGTGAGATATATTCTGGAGTGGTGAGTATTTCAAGTTAGAAATGGTGGGGCATGGTGTCAGGAATCAGCTCATAGTCAAAGGGATCACCCACAGTTATGACTTGTCTGCTTCAGCCGCAGTTATTGGCCAGGGATGTGATGGAAACAGTGGAAGGAAGTGTAGTTTGTAACCAGAACAGTATAGAGTGACCTCCATGCTCTTAATATTTAAACAACAAAGACAATGATACAATACATTGTGGTTCTCCGCTGCAACTGAGTAGGTCAACAGAGAGACCCGTGAGTAACACTGTCAGAGCAGAGTGGGAGGCAGTAATTGAACACATTCCTTGATGTAGTTAGCAGTGTCTGTAGAGTAATATCTGGATTCAGAGTTTCAACAGGAACAATAATAGTGGCAAGAAGTGTAGACTATATGAGAGAACAGTACGACGCTCATAACTAGTTTATAGAAAAAAAAATCTGGACAGTGACACTTACCAGGAACACCAACGATAGCTGGGAAGGGATGATAAAAGTATTGAATATTGAGAAGAGCGTAATAGATCTGCGATGATAATGACAACCAATAAAATGCAGAACGATACCGAATATAATCGGATAAGCTCCTGTCTATTGTTGGAATATTCCTGTCTAATGTTCTCAGATTCTGATCCATTTTTGGAACATTCCAGTCTCATGTTCTCAGATTCTGATCTCTCCGCGCCCTCTCTCTAGATCTACTGATCTCTGTCAGTGCTGTTGTAGATATTCCCGTTCATGTTATGGGATAACATTGAATGGCGCCCATTTATAATTAAAAGATGGAAACCCTCCACTGGGATAATTAGAATCCATGAAGACTGGCATTAATCACAGTCACTGAACAAACAGGCTCAGTTTACCATTTCCATACATCACTTTTCAAATCACTGTAACAGGGAACATTTACTGGTTTTGGGTGGAATGGATGAGGGTAGCTGAGGGATGAACCATAAATCTTTCAATTTCTAAATATTTTTTTCCTTGTATGTGAGAGTATTAACAGGACTTTGCAGGGGTCTATATACGTTCCACTCTGCTTATGAAAGGAGGCAGTTATAAAATAACAGATTGGCTACCTAAAAATGTTGGGTGGGCATGTTTCTACATATCTTAACCCAAAGTATGATACTTATTGACCAATGTGAGGCTACTCCAGGTTTTAAGTTCCCAGTTAGCAAATCTTTTCATCACCTTGAGACAGAGCATTGAGATTGCTGCTCAGGAACAGGCCAAAGCATTCTGTCCCTATGGGCATCTTACAGAGGGATAAGAGAAGGTCATTCAGCCCATATTAGCGTGTTGCTACTTGAAAAGGTGGAAAGCTAGAATATTGGCACATTTTGCCAACAGAATGATTCATAACAAAGAGATGTGTCACTGCAGCTGTATGATGTGTTACTGAGAGGGCACCTGGAGTACATTGTGTTGTTTGTATTTCTGTAACTGAGAACGGATGGACCTCCATCAGATACAGTTTACCGCCTGCTCGTAATCCAGAGGTTGCTGTGTCATTTGATGTCTCGTGTCTGTTACACAGGGTCAGGAGGAGGTCATGCAGCCTGTCGAGTGTGTTATAGAGGGACAGGAGGTGGCCATTCAGCCTCACGAGTCTATTACAGAGGAACAGGAGGAGGATTATGCAACCTCTCCATTCTATTCCAGAGGAATAGAGGGAGCCCATTCAGTCTCTCGAGCCTGTTACAGAGGGACAGGAAGTATGTATTTAACAGTTCAAGTCTTTACGCATAAATATTAGTTATAAACTAGTTAAGGATTGGAAAGACCTGATTTAAACATTAAAGTTCTAACTTTGAACAAGGCCAATTTTGAAATTGTTAGGCGAGCCCAGTGAAAGGCTGATTGGGATACCCTATTCACAGGTAAAGGGATGGTTGAAAAATGCGAGGCCATCAAAACTTGGTTTCAGAGAGTCCAGAGCCAATGTGTTCCGATTAGTGAGAGGGGCAAGGCTGATGGGTGCAGGAGTGCTGGATGGCTAGATATATTGATGCTCTGGTCAAGGTAAGGAAGGAGGCGTATGTCAGGTAAACAGAGCTGAGATCAAGTGAATCCCGAGAGGAGTATAAGTGCAGTAATTGTAGAGTCAACGGGGAAATCGGGCCAGAAAAATATGGACATGAGATGGCTTTAGAAATAGGGCTAACGAGGCATTGAAGAAATTCTACAAATCCTTTAATGGCAAAATATTAACTGGGGAGAGAATAGGGCTCCTTAAAGATCTGTAAGGCTACCTATGTGTGGAACCACAGGAGATGGGAGGAATATGAAACAAGTATTTCTCCTCAGTATTTAATGTGGAAGAGGTTACAAGAGAGAGAATGAATAAATATATAATGATATCTTGAAAAGTTTTTATATTACAAGGAGGCGTTGGACATTTTTAAACACAAAAAGTTGATCAAATCCCTGGGACTGATCACTTGTATCCCAGACGTTTTTGGGAAGCAAGAAAGAGATTGCTTTGAATTTTGCTGATATATTTGTATCATTGATTTCCACAGGTGATGTGTCAAAAGACTGGAGAGCTGCTAACATAGTGTCATTTTTTAAGAAACTAAGGAAAAAA